>NC_057410.1:2622387-2776020 GCF_019320065.1 Cervus canadensis
CCCCACCTTGAGCCTTCTTTTTCTTTGCATCTTCTGTTTCTCTTAAACTCTCCAATTTAATCAGATGGTTCAAAAGGTGTATCAGGGAACCTTTATAACTCTGTAATTCTTTCAGGCCCAACCTGAGAAATCAAGTATAGACCAAGGTTTTTAAGGTGGTCACAAACCCAGCAGGTAGCACCTGTCTTCCCTTTCCTTTTCCTGTCTACTTTTTGGAAATTATGTTCTCTATGGCTGTTTTCTAGGTGGTTCTTCCAGCTTTGTTAGCTTGTATAAAGCCATATAGACAGCATTAGCAGTACATCAAAAGGCTATTGGTGACTTAATCCAAGGCAGAAAAAAAAGAGTTAATTTTTTTTTTAGGAATTGTCATAAGATCAATAAGGAAAATATTTTAGGGCCAGGATTAATTTTTTGAATTTCACTGGAGAGAACTCCTAATGGTATCAATTCCGTCTTCAGTCTCCTTCTCTCCTCCCTCTGCACACCGCTTCCAAAACCACTTCTTTAGCCCAGACCCCTCTTGTGAGAATCAGACCCTGTTGTCTGCTGGATGTTGCCACCTCAGTGTCACTCATCTAGAACTTCATCTTTTCCTCACCCTGGCCTCTCTTTGGCTGGTCACCCACTTACCTATGTCCTGAAATCTTAATCTTGTTTATTGTGTTACCATTCAGCCAGCCCCTAGAGCCAGAAACCTGAGAACCATCCCTGACTGTTTAACATTTCCCATCTCTCCAAGTTCTACTGATAATCCTAACCAGAGCTCAGTTCCAGCCCCCATGTCCCCGTGTTCCCTCCCACCCCACCCCCATCCCCAACTGGTACTGCTTTATGTCTGTGCTTTATCATGTATTTTTTGGGGATAAAAGGATCCTAACTCCTGTCCTTGAATTTCCTCCTCCATCCCTCCCAACACGTCTTTCCATCCATTGTCTTATGTCCCTTGCCTGGTCTTCCATGATCGTCCACTGCCTACAGATAAAGACGAAATTTCTAACTATGATGTGATCATCACGTTGTGCCCTCCCCAACCCCATCATCCTTTCATTCTTCTAGTATCAGTAGCACCATTATGATTCTGTCTTTATCATAATGGTGGAGCCTGAGGCAAAAGGAAAAAATCAGTCATACAGATCTTATCTTTAAGTTTTGATATTTTTGTTCATCACAGATTTCTTTGCCTGTTCAATTTAAAAATATTGCTTTAGAATGTTATTTATCTTGATTACTAAGTTTTGGGGTAACCCCTTAAATTTTGTGCCTGAGGTGGTGAGTGCTTCCTTTAATCCTCTCTAGTCTGGGCCCTGGATGGATTCTGGAGCTGATTCTGGAAATTTCCACGTGGAGTCTGAGAATCAAGCCAACCCAGCAGAAGGCTGGGAAGAACTACGGATGTTGTTTGAACCTTGAATCCAGCTGTGCCTGAAGCCTACACCTGGATCTTTTTTTTTGTTGTTGTTTTTGCTTAAGCTGGTTGGAATTGGGTCCTTTTTCACTTGTGGCAGGAAAGTTCTTGAATGATAAAGGGGCATACGAGGCTCCTGATGACATGGCCCTCCTTCTGTTCCCCCAGCCTCACAGCTCAGTGTTGTGAGAGCATCCTGTGCCCCTCCTGCCCGGCACCACCTGCGTATGTTCTACCTTTTCGTGCTGTATATGGAGGAGTCTCCTCTTCTCTGAACATTTTCTTCCCCATCTTGTCTATCTCGTCTACTCGTTCTTTATTACAGTGTTTAAATGCTACCACAGGTGTGCCTGAATGAAATCTATGGTTATTTTCTTTGTTCTAGAGCTTTATTTCTTTCTTTAAAATTTCAAATATATGAAATAACAGCTCATCCTGTTACAGTGCTGTTAAATTCCCTACTCAGCTTTTGCAGAGTTAGAAACTTTCATCTGCAAATAATGTCCTATAAAATATAATGCAACTTAATTAAAAACTTGGAGCACTCCAGTGGTAAGTAGTGCCGAATCCTAGATGTCTCTGCAGAGAGGCCCTTAGGGCCTTCTCTCTCTCTTTCTCTTCATATACACTGGCCCAATAATGGAAATTTTCTTCTTATAAAATAAACATGGTATTTAATAACGTAGATGACAAATGCTCAGTTTTCTTTATCTTTTCCAGTCTTAAAAGCCTCACAATTATGAAAAGAAAATGAACAAAGGAAATAGTTTAGCAGATCCTAGACTTCTAAGATTTAAGCACCCTCTTCCATGCTACTTTTTTTTTTTTGGTGCATGAATTCACAAACACAGATTATAAGCTCCTTGGGGCTTCCCTGGTGGCTCAATGGTAAAGAATCTGCCTGCAATTCAGGAACCACAGGAAACGTAGGTTGGCTGCTCAGTTAAGACTCTCTTGACCCCTGCCTAGAGCCTCTGACCCATCACTGCAGGTAATGAATATGAGGGAAGGCAGATCCATCCAGATCTAATGACAATACAGGGGTAGGGGATTCAGTTCAGCTCAGTTCAGTCCCTCAGTCATGTCCGACTCTTTGCGACCCCCTGGACTGCAGCACGCCAGGCCTCCCTGTCCATCACCAACTTGTGAAGCTTGCTCAAACTCACGTCCCTTGATTTGGTGATGCCATCCAACCATCTCATCCTCTGTCGTTCCCTTCTCCTACTGCCTTCAATCTTTCCCAGCATCAAGGTCTTTTCCACATGAACAGTATGGAAAAAAAAAAAAAAAAAAAAGATGGGATTAAGAGGTACAAACTGTTCCATATAAGATAAGCTATTGGAATATATTGTGCAACACAGGGAATATCTTATAATTACTATAAATGGAATATAACCTTTAAAAATTGTGAGTGATTATATTGTATAACATATAATATTGTCCATCAGGTATACTTCAATTAAAAAAAAAGATTTAATGATGTTGGAACTGGCTTCTGAAGGCTAAGTTGGGGTGAAGTGACAGCATTTACCCTAGGGAATATTTTAGAGTAGGCCTCTGCCCACGTTAATCTTTATGTTTGCACTTATGAGTCCCCCTTGCCCCAGCCCCTCATGCTGTCCCTTGCACATGTAGAGCTCCCCACTCTCCTCAGAGATGCCCCCGCCCTCTCTCCTCTGGAGCAGCGATATCCGTTAGTGCTGGAGCTCTAGGGACATCTTGCCCTCCAGTAACAGCCCATTTAGGAAAATAGAACCTCTCGGTTTGTGATCTCCTTTAGGTTAGGAATGCGGATCGATGTTGAGTTTTATAAAGTTGTGGATCAATGTTGAATTTTAAAAAATACATTTTTTGCACTTTTAAACTCCATGGTCATGTGGTATTTCTCTTTTAACTCATTAAAGCTGTAAATTATACTCACTGATATTCTAATATTAAACCATCCTTGTATATTGGAAAAACTCTGAGAAGGGACTAAGTTATAATATATATTGAAAATATAGCTCCATTGTCTTGTATCTAATGTTATTCATTTTTGGGGTTCCATTTTATGTTGATTGCTCTTTCTTTCTCTAAGATTTAAGATTTTTCTCTTCGTTTTTGGCAGTCTTAAGTTTCAGAGAGACTAAGGTTTTTCTAATTTCTCCTCATTGGAGAAATAACATAACCCTATGACACTTCAATCTGAGGTCTTTCTTTTTTTTTAATGTCATGAAATATATCATCATTATTTTTTCAGATATTTTAAATTGCCTTAAAATTTTTATTTGTGAATTTTCAAATATACACAAAAATAATAAAAAATAAATAAATCTTTATTTTTATATTTTTCTGTGTCTAGGATTCCTGTTGTCTGGATATTACCACTTCTGCTAGCCTCCACCCTTGTTAGCCTCTATTTTATATTATCTATTTCTTTGTTGTTTCTTTCTTCTCTTTGGAAGGTTACCATAATCTACTCTTTCCAATCTCTGATTTGTGCCCTGGACGTTTCCATTCTGCCATTTATTTCTTCTACTTACATTCTTTGTATATTTTACATTTCACATTTCTTCTTGGTTTTACCTTTTCTCCCACCCATGAAACAGCTTGCCAGGTCAGAATTTCCCTCCTTCCCAGGAAGAAGCAACATTGGAATGCTCTCCTTTGCATGCTTATTCACTGGCCCTGGGGCTTGGATGTGAAGCCACCCTCCAGGGATGGTTAGTCCTCACTTACCTTCAGCTCTTCACACAAGCACAGGCTTCCTATCCTGCCCTGGTCTCTCTCTGGAGGACCAGGTGCAGTGCAGGCATCCTTCGTCCGGGGGCAGTCAGGAAATGGCAACCTACTCCAGTATTCTTGCTTGGGAAATCCCATGGACAGAGATCCAGCAGGCTACAGTCTCTGGGGTCACAAAAGAGTCAAACACGACTTAGTGACTCAACAGCAGCAGCAACAGATGCTGAGGAACGTAGGATGAGCAGGGCCCAGACGCCTGCAGTTCCGTTCCTGTTCCATCCTGTCCTGCTGTGCATGTTACCTCCTCCTGTCAAAGCCGGCCTCCCACATAAGCACTGACCAAGCAGCGCCCCACCCCACCCTCACCCCTTGGTCTCAGGTTTCCTCCACTTTCTCTCAGGGGATGCTGCTTTTGGAGGCTGGAGCCAGCAGACGTGCTGGTTCAGCACTTTGGGCTTTTCGCGTTTCCTTTGCCTTGCCTCAATATCTAACCCCGAACAGACTTCCCCAGAGGTTGGGATAAGCCCCAGGCCAATTTTTTAAAGCTCTTTCTATGCTCAGAGATGAAGAAATAGCAAAATAAGACTCAAAAAGTTTGGCTCCATTACAAATATTTACTTTCGATAAATTAACATTTTCGATATAACTCTGACACTGATTATACCTTATACTTAATTTAGGGTTGTTTTTCAGGTGCTCAGTCTTGTCTGACTCTTTGCTACCCCATGGACTGCAGCACTCCAGGCTTCCCTGTCCTTCACTATCTCCCCAAGTTTACTCAAACTCCTGTCTATTGAGTTGGTAATGCCATCTAACCATCTCATCCTCCGTTGCCCCTTTTCTTCCTGCCCTCAATGTTTCCCAGCATCAAGATCTTTTCCAGTGAGTGGGCTCTTCACATCAGGTGGCCAAAGTATTGGAGCTTCAGCTTCAGCATCAGTCCTTCCAATGAATATTCAGGGTTGATTCCCTTTAGGTTTGACCGGTTTGATCTTGCAGTCCAAGGGATTCTCAGAGTCTTCTCCAGCACCACAGTTTGAAAGCATCAGATCTTCAGTGCTCAGCCTTCTTTATGGTCCAACTCTCACATCTGTACATGACTACTGGAAAAACCATTGCTTTGACTATATGGACCTTTGTCAGCAAAGTTATGTCTCTGCTTTTTAATATACTGTCCAGGTTTGTCATAGCTCTCCTTTCAAGAAACAAGCATAATTTTCATTCTGCATCCATCATCTCCAGTGATTTTGGAGCCCAAGAAAATAAAATCTGCCTCTGTTTCCACTTTCCCCCCTTCTATTTGCCAAAAAGTGCTGGGACTGGATGCCATGATTTTGGTTTTTTGAGTGTTGAGTTTTAAACCAGCTTTTCACTCTCTTTAATTTAGAGAGTGCATAACAAATGTAAATTTGGGCCCTTCGGTAGATGTGAAATAGCTCTGTCCTCATCTGTGTTTGCCAGGCCTCAGTCTGGTTAGAGTCTGGTTTGGGGCCACGAAATTAGGTCATGTGTCTCTCCCTTTTTTCTGAATCTCAGTTGGTGGTATTTTTGAAATAAACTTAGGCCACTTTAAAAATTTATTACAGCTCTTTTATCTGGGGGAGTGTGAAGGTTTTCCTGGGGGGACACAAGAAGGCAGTTTGAAATTGAGTCTGCATTTCTACTGTCAAAGTTCTTCAGTTCCCGGCAAACAATAGCTCCAGACTGAGACTGTTCACTAAACTGTCTCTTCCTGTAGTGACTTCTTTTTACTTTGTGTTCAGCAACCAGGAAATTATTTCTTCATAGCTTGTGGGTCAGAGACCTGGGCTGGTGTCAGTCCAGTCTGACAGGTCACTGCCTTTCCCAGGCTAAAGAGGCCTCATGCTAATTAATACCTGAATTGGCCTGACTCAAAGACTTCCCTGGATTTCTGGTGGATACTGAAACTAGGCTGCGGTGAAACATACGCCCAAAGGGGCAAAGTTTACAAAAAGCTAGTAAGGTAAAAAAACGGCAGTTATGAGGCTTGTTTTGCCCATGCATTGCCACTTTGTAATTTCTGAAATATGTGCTCTACATAGTAAGAAAACTGAGGCCCAGAGAGGTTGTGACAGAGAAAGAGGGAAAAGCCATGTGTCAGAACCCAGATCTTAAAAAAAATTGGATTTTTTTCCAATCACATTTTTCTGTGAGCAAGAAAAGATCACTCAAAAGAATTATGTTGGAAGGCCCATCTAATTTTCCCAAATAGATGAAAAAAAGTACAAACTATTCTATACTCCTAAAACTGCTGACCACTAAAATTGCATCTTGTTTATTTGCTGATAAGGAAAATTTACTCAGGATAATTTCAGGGAGAAAAATATTTTTCCTTAGCTCTTAACATTTCTAAACATGCCAAGCATGAAAGTTTAATGAGCAGACAACTTTTATATAATTTGTTTTAAATGTCTGCATTTAAACAATGATTTTATACCTGACTTGCATATACATGTCTTTATTCACACATTTATAGATTAATCTTAAAGAAACCTCTTCCCCTATATACCTATGGTCTCAGAACTTCACTCTTCCTTCTTCTCCTTTATTAAAGTCCTTATTCTGCTGACATATCTAATGTAATCCGACAGAACAATTTCAAGTTCCATTTGGACAATTTCACAAGGTCTTTGGACTATTCCTCTTGGCCTAATCGGTCTCTAATGGGTCAAATACCTATCAGGTGGTGAGAATGTTTGTGTGTATGAAAAACATGTTAGCATTGATGATGAGTTATAGACGAGATTTTAGGCACGGCCTTGGAGCGGGATTTCTCAGTTTTGGAACTATTGACATTTTGAGCTGGATAATTTTTTGTTGGGGAAAGTGAGGGGGGGCTGCTGTGTGCTGTAGGATGTTTAGCAGAGTCTCTGGCCTGTACTCAGTGGATTAGTGGATGATAGCAGCCGTCCCTCCACCCTCCGGTTGTGACAAAGGCGCCCACCAAATATACTTGCAGGTGTGTCTGTATGCACGGAAAATCACCCCTGATGGAGTCACCGCCTTCAAGTATTTTCTTTTTGTATCAAAACAAAGCTGGCACCAGTACTACTTTACTGAGGGCATCCCACGGAACAGGTTCTGTGTTAACAAGATCTCTCTCTCTCTCTGTCTGTCTCTATATGTACATACATACACACATACATGTGTGTATGCTTGTGTGTGCATGTATGTGTAATCTCAGTGGTTCCCAAAGTGTAGTTTCCTGTTCAGAAAGATCAGCAAATTGTAGGACTCATCTCCTGAGTCAGAAACTAGGAGTGGAGAATTAAGAGTGGAGTCTAGCACTCTGAGTTTTAACAATTCCTCTAGGTGACTCTGATGTTTGATTCAGTTTGAAAGTTTGGGAACCCTTGAGAGATATATATATATATATGTGTGTGTGTGTGTGTGTGTGTGTATTCTTGTTCCTGTTTAATCTGAGTAGTATTTAGTGTACCTTATATATGTTGGAACTGAGTTTCAGGGAGATTATGTAATTTGTCCCAGATTACCAGGTAGATAACCAACTTGTCCAAGATGACATTGCTAATATCAGAGTTTATAATGTAGGGGTGTTTGAGCAGTTCAATAAATGGCATTCTTCTGATCTGTTTGAGTTTTGGTTAAATTAAGAATAAAACAAAGGAATCAAGTGGAGGATCACCTCAATTACCAGTAAAGTTCTGTTTAGAATATATGACTTGATGTGAGGGCCAAAAAGCCTGATAAATGAATACACAAACTGGAGAGAGTGGCTCTTGCAGTCATGGAAGCCTTGGGTCTGGGGAGACCTCTGTGTTTGAGGGATGAGTAGCAGAAAACACAGAATCCTTCAAATATCCCCATTCACCAAGGAGACGGGACAGAGCTGAGCATGCACACTTCGTTAAATCTCCTCAAATTGCCAATCAGAGCCATCACTCTGGTGCCCTGGGGGCAGGGTGGGTCCAAGATTCATACCCTTGAACACCCTTCCTGTGGATGGAATAATTAAGAACAAGGGAGGAATGTCCCCTGACAGTCACCCTGGTCTAGTATAGGCTCTTAACATTCGGAAGAAACTGACTCAGTTTCTAGTCTCTTCCTATGTTAAATATTTGTCTTTTTTTTTTTTTGCCAACTGACTTTTTGTGTCAAATATTGTTTAGATTCGTAGCAGTACCTTCAGATTTATAGCAACTAATTGAGGGGTGTGTGTGTCTGGTTGTGGTGGGGGTGTGATATTGTCAAAAACACACTGGAAGCATCCTAGGATCTCTGTTTCACCTCTGACTCTGTGCTTTTCTTGTAAGTTACTTAAATTTTTTTCCTTTTTTTCTGGTTCTTTTCATTTATGAATTTTTATTGGGGTATAGTTGCTTTACAGTGTTGTGCTACTTTTTGTTTTTTTTTAAGTCTAGAAATAAAGGGGCAATAGTTATGAGACATCATGCAAAATGCCAGGCTGGATGAAGCACAAGCTGGAATCAAGATTGCCGGGAGAAATAACAATAACCTCAGATACGCAAATGACACCACCCTTATGGCAGAAAGCGAAGGGGAACTAAAGAGCCTCTTGAAAGTGAAAGAGGGGAGTGAAAAAGCTGGCTTAAAACTGAGCATTCAAAAAACTAAGATCATGGCATCCAATCCCATCACTTCAGGGCAAATAGATGGGAAACAATGGAAACAGTGACACACTTTATTTTCTTGGGCTCCAAAATCATTGGGGATGGTGATTACAGCCATGAAATTAAAAGATGATTACTCCTTGGAAGAAAAGCTATGACAAACCTAGACAGCAAATTAAAAAGCAGAGACATTACTTTGCCAACAGAGGTCCATCTAGTCAAAGGTATGGTTTTTCCAGTAGTCATGTATGGATGTGAGTGTTGGACTATAAAGAAAGCTGAGCACTGAAGAATTGATGCTTTTGAACTGTGGTGTTGGAGAAGACTCTTGAGAATCCCTTGAACTGCAAGGAGATAAAACCGATCAATCCTAAAGGAAATCAGTCCTGAATATTCATTGGAAGGACTGATCCTGAAGCTGAAGCTCCAATACTTTGGCCATCTGATGGGAAGAACTGACTCACTGGAAAAGATCCTGATGCTGGGAAAGATTGAAGGCAGGAGGAGAAGGGGACAACTGAGGATGAGATGGTTGGATGGCATCTCCGACTTGATGAACATGAGTTTGAGGAAGTTCTGGGAGTTGGTGATGGACAGGGAAGCCTGGCGTGCTGCAGTCCATGGGGTCGCAAAGAGTAGGACACGACTGAGAGACTGAACTGAACTGAGTAATGAGACAGCAGAGTCTCTTATGAAAATTGAATTAGACAAATACGAATATTAACATAGCTACCTGTCATACTGTACACCTCTCCATTTCTAAGTGGTCACTGTGCTGAGAACAATTGTTGTATTAGTAAACGTGTGGTCAGAACTCTAATGATGTGCCTCCTCGTTGATGTAGTGTTGTTTTCCCACAATTTAAGACAATTCAAGAGAACAAAGCAAACCCATTGCGAGGGAGACCCTGGGAATACAAAGGCATCTGTGAGCTCAGAGTCCATCCAGGAGACCCCAGGCAGATAGGTCTCAGTACGTTTGTAGACATTTGAAGATGACAGATAAAGGTGTGATGTGGGTGGGCCTCCCAGGGGTGTGTGGGGTGCTGGTCATGGGGATGTGTCTTCTGGTCTGAAAGCCCAGAGACTCACTCTTAAAGATGATGACAGCAATTTACAAACTTTGCCACACTGAATTTTCCAATAACCTTATGTGGGAAGAATTAACTATCCATATTTTCATCAATGTGTAAAACTCAGCTGGTAAAGAATCCTCCTGAAATGTAGGAGACCCCAGTTCGATTCCTGGGTTGGGAAGACCCACTGGAGACCCACTCCAGTATTCTTGGGCTTCCGAGGTGGCTCAGCTGGTAAAGAATCCACCTGCAATGTGGGAGACCTGGGTTTGATCCCTGGGCTGGGAAGATCCCCTGGAGAAGGGAAAGGTTACCCCCTCCAGTATTCTGGCCTGGAGAATTCCCTGGACAGAGGAGCCAGGTAGGCTGTAGTCCATAGAGTCGCAAAGAGTTGGATGTGACTGAGCGACTTTTGCTTTCACTAAGTGACTTAATATCTTACAATTTTTAGCGATAGACACTACCACCTATCCTCTCATGAGTACTGAGAGGTCATCAGGCGCTGGGGGCTGACCTGTACTAAGTAAAGTGCACTTGGGGCTGACTTAAGCACCTAAGCACCACAATATCAAATTAGTAGTTGAGAGTGAAAAAGAACTTCATAGGAACCAGAATGAGCTGTCTGCTTAGGGCTATGTGAGCAGGTCATTTCCCCCATTCCTCAACAAATCAGTGAGTAGGTCATAATGAAAGGGATTTAGTCAATCTCAGGAGAAATCCTTTAATAAAATCTCTCAGGAGCCTCCCTACCTCTAGGGGCAGCCTTGACTTGGCCCAGTATACTCTGAGTATGCTGGTCAGGGCACCCTGCTCTAGGCCTTTGTCTGATTTGCTTTTTCCATTGTTCTGAATGTTTTCTGTTGCTTCTCTTTCTCTCTGCTTGGGAATTTAGGTATTCCACAGCTTTAACATAATAATGAATTTGACTTCGAGTTCCCCTTGGATTACTTAATTTGAGGACATTTCTTCAGCCATTATGCCTGGTAACTCCTCCCAGTAAAGTTTGTTTTTTAGTCTAACTGTCAAAGGGAGATCTTATTTCTCTCATTTCCAAGCTAATGGGAGATGTAGTCCTCTAGTATCAATAAGAGATTAATGAACAAAGTGTAAATATAATTATATAACTCAATTAAGAAAGCATATATACTGTGATAATAATGTCATATAAATATTAATTCTGGCTCAATAAATCCTATGTGAACGAAGGCGCACAGAAGAAAAAAATCCAAACGTTGGATGAGTTTTTATCAGCTCTGATCATTTAGCCAATATGCTGTGGTATATTCCTACTGGTGTTTACCTCTGCTGTTTGCTGTGATTGGTGGGTGACCACATCATGCTGATGCTAAAATGTTTTGAATGTCGTCCCTGGCTTCTACCAGGTTCTGGGCACAGTTTTTGGTGTTTTTTCATTTTGGTCAATTGAATCTCAAAGTATTGAATTCTACTTTCTCCACAGTCTTGATATCTAAAGCGCTGGCACTTTTGGAAGTTTATCATCTCCTGAAAATCTAAAGTAGTTTGAAGATCAAAATTCAGGAATAGAGATGAGCATGCATGCTGTGTGTGTGTGGTGTGTGTGTTTATAGGAGTACAAAGTACATGACAGATTTAAATGAAGCATAAAGTTTGAAGGCACCTCCAGAGAGCTTCATGTCATCTTTCTGCTATAGAAAGAAAAAGTTTGATATATTTTATATTACGTGCTGACCAATTTGTGATATCCTGCAATTCCTCACACAGAGCCCCTGAAACTTTTCCCCGACTGATGGGAGTGATAGGCGGATCCTGCACAGAGCTCCTAAATCACTTGGAAATTCCTGGGTGATAGGAATGTCTTCTGCTCTAATGAGGTGACCCTTGGTGGGCTACAGGATGGCTTCAGGATGGGGCTGGTCACCTAAGACCACGCCATGACCAGAAGCTTGGAACTCCAGTACACTTCTCATTCTCTGGGGAGAGTGAAAGGGCTGGAGATTGAGTTAATAACTGACTGTGGCTATGTGATAAAGCCTCTATAAAAATCGCTAAACTATAGGGTTCAGAGAGCTTCCGGGATGCTGAAAGTACCCATGAGTTGGGAAAGCGGTGCGTCCCAACTCCACGGGGACAGAAGTTCCTGCACTCAGGACCCTTCCGGATCTGGTCCCGAGGTACCCTCTTCATCTGGCTGTGTTGGTTTATTTTGTAATCTCGTTTGTCATAAATAAGTAAACATAAGTAGTGCCATTTCTCTGAGTTCTGTGAGCGGTTCTAGCAAATTATTGAACCTGAGCAGGGGTTGTGGGTACCCCTGATTTGTACCCAAGTCAGACAGAAGTGTGGGTAGCCTGGGAACCCAGTACTTGAGATTGGCATCTGAAGTGGGGGCAGTCTTATGGGACTGAGCCATTGATCTGTGGGCTCTGTGGTAACTCTGGGTGGTTAGTATCAGAATTTAATTACACTTTAGGACCCTCAGTTGATGCCTGCAGAGAACTGGAGAATTGCCTGGTGTGGAACACCCACCTACACATTTGCGCCTGGTGTTGTGAGTAGAGAAACAGTTTTCCCTGCATAATGCTAGAACAGTTGATATGCCACTTAGAGACCTTCATTAAGAAGCATCTCTTCACATACAGGCCCATCTCTTTTGCTGAACTCTTTTGTTTAAAGTGCATTCGGAGAAGGAAATGGCAACCCACTCCAGTATTCTTGCCTGGAGAATCCCAGGGACAGAGGAGCCTGGTGGGCTGCAGTCTATGGGGTCACACAGAGTTGGACACGACTGAAGCGACTTAGCAGCAGCAGCAGCAGCCTCAGCAGAATATACAGTGGAATTTACATTTGGGGTCCTAAGCTCTGGCAACAAGATTGACATTTGCTTGCACAAGAACCTTCCCCATCAATTTGCAATGCAAAAGCTGTCAGCTAACTTAAATACAGTATTCAAAACAAGAAATCAGCTTTTTGGATATGGTGAGGATGGGTTGTACCACGTGGTGAAATTTGCTTGACAGCCTCTGTATTTTCTCTGGAGACAAAACAACCTTTCTACCAGCGAGAATGTTTCAGTGGGGATGGTAATAGTCATAGCTATATTTCAAATTACAGTTGATGTAGGTATTTTTCTCCAGCAGAGTTTAAGGTATACAATTATTGATTTAAATTGTCTTCCTTCTCATGTTATTTGGATTAAATGGTTAGCCTTTCAAAACATGGGAGGCAGACACAGTCTAGGAAGCCTTAATGGGAAATCACAAAGTAAAGGGAACAATGTCATTTGAACTGTGTGTGAGCTAGTCAATCATAGACACCCCTTCTTCAACACAATGCACTGAATTGAAGAGGGTAGTGAGGGGTAATGATTTAAAATATTCTTATCGATATTTTATTTTATAATAATTTATAAAGATAATATATAATCACTATAAAATTAAAACCCTGAAAGGCAGTTTAAATAAAATAAAAATGATCCTTATTTTACCTTTATTTCTTTACTTGTAAGGGTTACCACTGTTAATAGTTTGATATAAATCATTCCAGTTCATTTTGTATGAACTTGTAAGTTGTGTGCACATTTGTATATGTATGTATTTATGTTTGCATATTTTATTTGTATAAAAATGAAATTACTGGGCACCTCCGTGGTGGTCCAGTAGTTAAGACTCTGAGCTTCCAGTGCAAAGGGGACACGATCCCTGGTCGGGGAACTAAGATCCCACATGCCGTGTGGCATGGCCAAAAAAATATAAAAAACCAAAACGAAAAATGAAATTACTCTATATATTTGCATATCCTCCTTATATTAAACGTGGAAAGAAAAAAAAAGATGTAGGATAGTTTTCAAGATGCTGGACATCAGACAGCAAAGGCCTGGGGTCCCTGAGAGATGGGAATAAAATGAGGTGAATTCTATGATTGCACCAGCTTATTGCCTTCTGCATCCATTCAGATCTCTAGCCCAACTCTG
Source organism: Cervus canadensis (assembly GCF_019320065.1). Taxonomy (NCBI): domain Eukaryota; kingdom Metazoa; phylum Chordata; class Mammalia; order Artiodactyla; family Cervidae; genus Cervus; species Cervus canadensis. The sequence goes on from NC_057410.1 coordinate 2,636,157, forward strand.
CATTAAAGATATACATATAAGTGCTGAATATACTAGAAGGATGTGTAGGAGGAAAATTATGTCGTATCAAACGGAGAAGGCCTTTCTTAGGGGGTGTGTGTGTGTGTGCGTGCACACATTAGTTGCTGTCGTGTCTGACTCTTTTGCAACCCCATGGACTATATAGCTCGCCAGGCTTCTCTGTCCATAGAATTTTCCAGGCAAGAATCCTGGAGTGGGTAGCTATTCCCTTCTCCAGGGGATCTTCCTGACCCAGCGATCGAACCTGGGTCTCCTGCATTGCAGGCAGATTCTTTACCATCTGAGTCACCAGGGAAGCCCAGGATGTCATGGAAAGCAGAACTATTAGAAGGTGATAGAAAATTTCTGTAGAATAAACTATTTCACAAACAAATGTAAAGAACAAAATTCTGGAGCCTGTGGCTCACCTCTTAAAACTTCAGGGCTCACATTATACGGAGTGAAGTAAGCCAGAAAGATAAAGACCAATACAGTATACTAACGCATATATGTGGAATTTAGAAAGATGGCAACGATAACCCTATATGCAAGACAGAAAAAGAGACACAGATGTATAGAACAGACTTCTGGACTCTGTGGGAGAAGGCGAGGGTGGGATGATCTGAGATAACAGCGTCGAAACATGTATATTATCAAGTGTGAAACAGATCGCCAGTCCAGGGTGGATGCATGAGACAAGTGCTCAGGGCTGGTGCACTGGGAAGACCCAGAGGGATGGGGTGGGGAGGGAGGTGGGAGGGGGGATCGGGATGGGGAACACATGTAAATCCATGGCTGATTCATGTCAATGTATGGCAAAAACCACTACAATATTGTAAAGTAATTAGCCTCCAACTAATAAAAATAAATGGAAAAAAAAACCCCAAAAAACTTCAGGGCTCAGATCTGGGCCCTCTTCCCCTCTTAGTTCCATGAATTTAAATAGTATATATGTGCTGATGATTCCTAAATCTCTATCTTTAGTACAACTTACACATGAAATATTTATCTTGGGCATCCATCTTGGGCACTTGGATATCTTATAGGCATTTAAGACTTCAAATGTCCAAACTGCTTGATTCTTAATTCCTTGCCCCCATCCCCCGAACTTTCCTTCTGCATCTTCATTTGAGTAAATGTTGCATCATCTACCTAGCTGCTCAAGTAAAATATCTGGTGGTAATTTTTGATTCCTCTTTCTCTTCCTTCCCCGTGGTCAATGTATTAGCAAGTCCTATTGGTTCTACCTTCAAGCTATATCCCAAGTTCAATACCACTTTTTCTGTTTCCACTGTTCAAAGGGCATCACCATTTACTGGGATTATGGCAATAACATATAATTGTTCTCTTGCCTTCTACTTTCTTGCTCTATTATCTGTTCTACACAGAGGAGCCAGAGTAATGGGCTCAGTATTAATTCAAGTCACTCTAGTTGCTTACAAACCTTTAGTGACTTCCCAGTGGACATGTTAAGATATCTTTTGTCCATCTTCTTTCCCTATTACAAAAGTTCATGTCATGTTTTGTCTGGGGTTATTTCCTATTCTCGTTGTCTCTGGTTTTTAACACATGTTTAGTGCCTGGCAGTCATTTTACTGGGATGTAGGAGAGAGGGGAGTATATAGGGGCCTGTTTTCAACTAATTGTGTTTACCTGAACTGTGGTGTTGGAGAAGACTCTTTTTTTTTTTCCTCTAGAAAATTTATTTTATTTTATTTTATTTATTTATTTATTTATTTTTTCAGTGGGTTTTGTCATACATTGACATGAATCAGCAATCGATTTACACGTATTCCCCATCCCGATCCCCCCTCCCACCTCCCTCTCCACCCGATTCCTCTGGGTCTTCCCAGTGCACCAGGCCCGAGCACTTGTCTCATGCATCCCACCTGGGCTGGTGACCTGTTTCACCATAGATAATATACATGCTATTCTTTTGCAACATCCCACCCTCACCTTCTCCCACAGAGTTCAAAAGTCTGTTCTGTACTTCTGTGTCTCTTTTTCTGTTTTGCATAAAGGGTTGTCGTTACCATCTTTCTAAATTCCATATATATGTGTTAGTATGTTGTAATGTTCTTTATCTTTCTGGCTTACTTCACTCTGTATAATGGGCTCCAGTTTCATCCATCTCATTAGAACTGGTTCAAATGAATTCTTTTTAATGGCTGAGTAATATTCCATGGTGTATATGTACCACAGCTTCCTTATCCATTCATCTGCTGATGGGCATCTAGGTTGCTTCCATGTCCTGGCTATTATAAACAGTGCTGCGATGAACATTGGGGTGCAAGTGTCTCTTTCAGATCTGGTTTCCTCAGTGTGTATGCCCAGAAGTGGTATTGCTGGGTCATATGGCAGTTCTACTTCCAGTTTTTTAAGGAATCTCCACACTGTTCTCCATAGCGGCTGTACTAGTTTGCATTCCCACGAACAGTGTAAGAGGGTTCCCTTTTCTCCACACCCTCTCCAACATTTATTGCTTATAGACTTTTGGATAGCAGCCATCCTGACTGGTGTGTGATGGTACCTCATTGTGGTTTTGATTTGCATTTCTCTGATAATGAGTGATGTTGAGCATCTTTTCATGTGTTTGTTAGCCATCTGTATGTCTTCTTTGGAGAAATGTCTGTTTAGTTCTTTGGCCCATTTTTTGATTGGGTCATTTATTTTTCTGGAATTGAGCTGCAGGAGTTGCTTGTATATTTTTGAGATTAATCCTTTGTCTGTTTCTTCATTTGCTATTATTTTCTCCCAATCTGAGGGCTGTCTTTTCACCTTACTTATAGTTTCCTTTGTAGTGCAAAAGCTTTTAAGTTTCATTAGGTTCCATTTGTTTAGTTTTGCTTTTATTTCCAATATTCTGGGAGGTGGGTCATAGAGGATCTTGCTGTGATTCATGTCGGAGAGTGTTTTGCCTATGTTCTCCTCTGGGAGTTTTATAGTTTCTGGTCTTACATTTAGATCTTTAATCCATTTTGAGTTTATTTTTGTGTATGGTGTTAGAAAGTGTTCTAGTTTCATTCTTTTACAAGTGGTTGACCAGTTTTCCCAGCACCACTTGTTAAAGAGGTTGTCTTTTTTCCATTGTATATCCTTGCCTCCTTTGTCAAAGATAAGGTGTCCATAGGTTCGTGGATTTATCTCTGGGCTTTCTATTCTGTTCCATTGATCTATATTTCTGTCTTTGTGCCAGTACCATACTGTCTTGATGACTGTGGCTTTGTAGTAGAGTCTGAAGTCAGGCAGGTTGATTCCTCCAGTTCCATTCTTCTTTCTCAAGATTACTTTGGCTATTCGAGGTTTTTTGTATTTCCATACAAATTGTGAAATTCTTTGTTCTAGTTCTGTGAAAAATACCGTTGGTAGCTTGATAGGGATTGCATTGAATCTATAGATTGCTTTGGGTAGAATAGCCATTTTGACAATATTGATTCTTCCAATCCATGAACACGGTATGTTTCTCCATCTGTTTGTGTCCTCTTTGATTTCTTTCATCAGTGTTTTATAGTTTTCTATGTATAGGTCTTTTGTTTCTTTAGGTAGATATACTCCTAAGTATTTTATTCTTTTTGTTGCAATGGTGAATGGTATTGTTTCCTTAATTTCTCTTTCTGTTTTTCATTGTTAGTATATAGGAATGCAAGGGATTTCTGTGTGTTAATTTTATATCCTGCAACTTTACTATATTCATTGATTAGCTCTAGTAATTTTCTGGTAGAGTCTTTAGGGTTTTCTATGTAGAGGATCATGTCATCTGCAAACAGTGAGAGTTTCACTTCTTCTTTTCCTATCTGGATTCCTTTTACTTCTTTTTCTGCTCTGATTGCTGTGGCCAAAACTTCCAACACTATGTTGAATAGTAGTGGTGAGAGTGGGCACCCTTGTCTCGTTCCTGATTTCAGGGGAAATGCTTTCAATTTTTCACCATTGAGGGTGATGCTTGCTGTGGGTTTGTCATATATAGCTTTTATTATGTTGAGGTATGTTCCTTCTATTCCTGCTTTTTGGAGAGTTTTAATCATAAATGAGTGTTGAATTTTGTCAAAGGCTTTCTCTGCATCTATTGAGATAATCATATGGTTTTTATCTTTCAATTTGTTAATGTGGTGTATTACATTGATTGATTTGCGGATATTAAAGAATCCTTGCATTCCTGGGATAAAGCCCACTTGATCGTGGTGTATGATTTTTTTAATATGTTGTTGGATTCTGTTTGCTAGAATTTTGTTAAGGATTTTTGCATCTATGTTCATCAGTGATATTGGCCTGTAGTTTTCTTTTTTTGTGGCATCTTTGTCTGGTTTTGGAATTAGGTGATGGTGGCCTCATAGAATGAGTTTGGAAGTTTACCTTCCTCTGCAATTTTCTGGAAGAGTTTGAGTAAGATAGGTGTTAGCTTCTTCTCTAAATTTTTGGTAGAATTCAGCTGTGAAGCCATCTGGTCCTGGGCTTTTGTTTGCTGGAAGATTTTGATTACAGTTTCGATTTCCTTGCTTGTGATGGGTCTGTTAAGATCTTCTATTTCTTCCTGGTTCAGTTTTGGAAAGTTATACTTTTCTAAGAATTTGTCCATTTCTTCCAAGTTGTCCATTTTATTGGCATAGAGCTGCTGGTAGTAGTCTCTTATGATCCTTTGTATTTCAGTGTTGTCTGTTGTGATCTCTCCATTTTCATTTCTAATTTTGTTAATTTGGTTCTTCTCTCTTTGTTTCTTAATGAGTCTTGCTAATGGTTTGTCAATTTTGTTTATTTTTTAAAAAAACCAGCTTTTAGCTTTGTTGATTTTTGCTATGGTCTCTTTAGTTTCTTTTGCATTTATTTCTGCCCTAATTTTTAAGATTTCTTTCCTTCTGCTAACCCTGGGGTTCTTCATTTCTTCCTTCTCTAATTGCTTTAGGTGTAGAGTTAGGTTATTTATTTGGCTTTTTTCTTGTTTCTTGATGTAAGCCTGTAATGCTATGAACCTTCCCCTTAGCACTGCTTTTACAGTATCCCATAGGTTTTGGGTTGTTGTGTTTTCATTTTCATTCATTTCTATACATATTTTGATTTCTTTTTTGATTTCTTCTATGATTTGTTGGTTATTCAGAAGCGTGTTATTTAGCCTCCATATGTTTGAATTTTTAACAATTTTTTTTCTGTAATTGAGATCTAATCTTACTGCACTGTGGTCAGAAAAGATGACTGGAATGATTTCAATTTTTTTGAATTTTCCAAGACCAGATTTATGGCCCAGGATGTGATCTATTCTGGAGAAGGTTCTGTGTGCACTTGAGAAAAAGGTGAAGTTGATTGTTTTGGGGTGAAATGTCCTATAGATATCAATTAGGTCTAGCTTGTCCATTGTGTCATTCAAGGTTTGTGTTTCCTTGTTAATTTTCTGTTTAGTTGATCTATCCATAGTTGTGAGTCGGGTATTAAAGTCTCCCACTACTATTGTGTTACTATTAATTTCCTCTTTCATACTCGTTAGCGTCTGCCGTACATATTGCGGTGCTCCTATGTTGGGTGCATATATATTTATAATTGTTATATCTTCTTCTTGCATTAATCCTTTGATCATTATGTAGTGTCCTTCTTTGTCTCTTTTCACATCCTTTATTTGAAAGTCTGTTTTATCTGATATGAGTATTGCAACTCCTGCTTTCTTTTGGTCTCCGTTTGCGTGAAATATTTTTTTCCAGCCCTTCACTTTTAGTCTGTGTGTGTTTCTTGTTTTGAGGTGGGTCTCTTGTAGACAGCATATATAGGGGTCTTGTTTTTGTATTCATTCAGCCAATCTTTGTCTTTTGGTTGGGGCATTCAACCCGTTTACATTTAAGATAATTATTGATAGGTGTGGTCCCGTTGCCATTTACTTTGTTGTTTTGGGTTCACGTTTATACAACCTTTCTGCATTTCCTATCTAGAGAAGATCCTTTAGCATTTGTTGAAGAGCTGGTTTGGTGGTGCTGAATTCTCTCAGCTTTTGCTTGTCTGTAAAGCTTTTGAATTCTCCTTCATATCTGAATGAGGTCCTTGCTGGGTACAGTAATCTAGGTTGAGGTTATTCTCTTTCATTACTTTAAGTATGTCCTGCCATTCCCTTCTGGCCTGGAGGGTTTCTATTGATAGATCAGCTGTTATCCTTATGGGAATCCCTTTGTGTGTTATTTGTTGTTTCTTCCCTTGCTGCTTTTAATATTTGTTCTTTGTGTTTGATCTTTGTTAATTTGATTAATATGTGTCTTGGGGTGTTTCGCCTTGGGTTTATCCTGTTTGGGACTCTCTGGGTTTCTTGGACTTGGGTGGCTATTTCCTTCCCCATTTTAGGGAAGTTTTCAGCTATTATCTCCTCGAGTATTTTCTCATGGCCTTTCTTTTTGTCTTCTTCTTCTGGGACTCCTATGATTCGAATGTTGGGGCGTTTCACATTGTCCCAGAGGTCCCTGAGGTTGTCCTCATTTCTTTTGATCCTTTTTTCTTGGAGAAGACTCTTGAGAGTCCCTTGGACTGCAAGGAGATCCAACCAGTCCATCCTAAAGGAGATCAGTCCTGGGTGTTCATTGGAAGGAAGGATGCTGAAGCTGAAACTCCAATACTTTGGCCACCTCATGCGAAGAGTTGATTCATTGGAAAGGACACTGATGCTGGGGGGGATTGGGGGCAGGAGGAGAATCGGACAACAGAGGATGAGATAGTTGGATGGCATCACCAACTTGATGGACATGAGTTTGAGTAAACCCCGGGAGTTGGTGATGGACAGGGAGGCCTGGTGTGCTGCGGTTCATGGGGTCGCAAAGAGTCAGACACGACTGAGTGGCTGAACTGAACTGAATTGAATCCCTTAATTGTTTGCTTATTGTCCACTCCTCCCCGCACCATAAATACCTTCAGGGTAGGGACTTTGTCTTGCTTACCATTCTGTATCAGATCTCTAGCTGTGCCTGGCATAGAGTGTGGGCTTAAAAAATATTTGTGGAAAGAATGGATAAAGACATCTCATAGACATGGTTGCCTCATGGCTAATTTAAAAAGCATGTCGTGTGTGCTCAGTTGTGTCTGACTCTTTGCGACTCCACGGATTGTAGTCTGCCCGGCTCCTCTGTCCATGCAATTTTTTCCAGGCAAGGATACTGGAGTAGATTGCCACTTCCTCCTCCAGGGGATCTTCCTGACCCAGGGATCTAACCAGCATCGCCTGCAGATCCTGCATTGCAGGCAGACTCTTTGTCCACCGAGTCACCGGGGAAGCCCTGTTGAGATAAAATTCACATAACACGTAATCCACCCATCTAAATCGCGTAGCTGGGCTTCTCTGGGGGCTCAGTGGTAGAGAATCTGCCAATGCAGGAGACATGAGTTCAATCCCTGAATCAGGAAGATCCCACATACCTCAGAGCAACTAAGCTGGTGAGTCACAACTACTGAAGTCCCCATGCCCTAGGGCGTGTGCTCCACAGCAAGAAAAGCCAACAGCGAGAAACCTGTGCACTCCAGCTGGGAGTGGCCCCTGCCTGCCGGAATGAGAGAGAAGCCTGTGCAGCAGTGAAGAACCAACACAACCAAAAATAAGCAAATAAAATTATTAAAAAAATAAAGTGTACAGTTCAGGGGCTTCCCTGGCAGACCAGTGGTTAACACTTAGCCTTCCAGAAGGCGTAACAGAAGGTGAACACTTCGCCTTCCAACACAGAATTGGAAGTTTCGATTCTTGGTAGGGGAACTAGATCCCACATGCCTCATGGCCAAAAACCAAAACATAAAACAGAAGCAGTGTTGTAAAAAAGTCAGTAGAAGACTTTAAAAAATGGTCCACATGAAAAAAGAAAAACTAAGAAAAAAACGAACTTCTGTGATCGTCCAGTGGTTAAGAGCCCGCACTTTCAATGCAGGGGTTTGATGCCTGGTCAGGGGACTAGGATCCCACATGCCACAAGGTGCGGCCAAAAAAAATAAAAATGTACAGTTCAGTGGCTTTTAGTATATTCACAGAATTGTGAAACCATCACCATGATCAAGTTTAGAATGCTTTTAATAACCCCCAAAGAAACCATGTAACTGTTAAGAGCCCCTCTCCATTTCCCCCAATCCCTCAGCCTTCATTGCTGTTCGGTCACCCAGTCGTGTCCAATTCTTTGTGACCTCGTGGACTGCAGCACACCAGGCTTCCCTGCCCCTCACCATCTCCCTGAGTTTGCTCAAACTCATGTCCATCGAGTTGATGATGCCATCCAAGTATCTCATCCACTGTCATCCCCTTCTCCTTCTGCCTTCAATCTTTCCCAGCATCAGGGTCTTTTCCAATGAATCAGTTCTTTGCATCAGGTGGCCAAAGTACTGGAGTTTCAGCTTCAGCATCAGTCCTTCCAATGAATATTTAGGGTTTACTTCCTTTAGGATTGACTGGTTTAGTCTCTTTGCAGTGCAAGGGACTCTCAAGAGTCTTCTCCAACATCACAATTCGAAAGCATCCATTCTTTGGCACTCAGCCTTCTTTATGGTCCAACTCTCACATCCATACATGACTACCGGAAAAACCATAGCTTTCACTATGCAGACCTTTGTTGGCAAAGTGATGTCTCTGCTTTTTAACGCACTTTCTAGGTTTGTCATAGCCTTTCTTCCAAGGAGCAAGTGTCTTTTAATTTCATGGCTGCAGTCACCATCCACAGTGATTCTGGAGCCCCTCAAAATAAAGTCTGTCACTGTTTCCATTGTTTCCCCATCTATTTGCCATGAATTCATGAGACAGGTTCTTAGCTTTTTGAATGTTGAGTTTAGCCTTTTGAATGTTGAGTTTAGCCTCAGCCTTAGGCAATCACTGGTCACTTTCTGTCTCTATAGATTTACATATTCTGGATACATCATATAAATGGAAAAGACCATATCTGGCCTTTTTTAACTTGTTCCTTTCACTTAATGTTTTCAGAGTCCATCCATGTTGGTGGGGATTGCTCAAGATGACAGTGTAGGAAGGCCCTGAGCTTACCTCTTCCCATGTGTAACTGAATCTACACATGCCTGTGGAGCGATTCTTCCTGAAGAAGATCTGGGGGCTGATAGGCCAGCTACTGCACCTAGAAGGACCACACAGAAACTGGTAGGAAAAAAGGAGACATGGTAACCATGGGCGCCCCGCCCTGTCATGGCAACCAGGAATAGCATGGGACAGAGGTGAGGGGCCCGAATGCAGACTCACCCACCCTGAGACACAGCGAAGAAGCAGCATTTTAAACGATACCTAGACTATATGGGAAGAAAAATTTCATTGACTAACCTTAGCGCCTCTGCGAAATGAGAGCCCTCTCTGGGGCAGGGGGCTCTGGGGAGCGCCATTGTTTGATTCCCCCGGGCGGCCCCCTAGACCACACCCTCTCTAACCCCAGCCCTGCTTCCCGCCAAGGCAGCCTCAGGCGCAGTGCTGTCCAGGGACCGCCCACAGCATGGACTGCTCCAGCCTCAGTCAGCCTGCCCACGCCCCAGGCACAAGTGATGCTTCCACACAAGGCCACTCCTTCACGACCAGGAGAAGTAGCTGTTTTGCCTAATTCGTAGAAGTTCAGTTCAGCCTCTCAGTCATATCTCACTCTTTGGACCCCATGGACTGCAGCACACCACGTTTCCCCGTCCATCACCAGCTCCTGGAACTTGCTCAAACCCACGTCCATTGAGTCGGTGATGCCATCCAACCATCTCATCCTCTGTCGTCCAATTCTCCTCCTGCCCTCAATCTTTTCCAACATCCGGGTCTTTTCTGATGTTGGGATCAATACTTCGGTGCTCAGATTTCTTTATGGTCCAACTCTCACATCCATACATGACTATTGGAAAAACCATACCTATGAATGTATGGAGCTTTGTTGGCAAAGTAATGTCTCTGCTTTTTAATATGCTGTCTAGGTTGGTCATAGCCTTTCTGCCAAGGAGCAAGCATCTTTTAATTTCATTGCTGCAGTCACCATCTGCAGTCATTTTGGAGCTCAAGAAAATAGTCTGTCACTGTTTCCATTGTTTCCCCATCTATTTGCCATGAAGTGATGGGACCAGTGGCCATGATCTTAGTTTCCTGACTGTTGAGTTTTAAGCTAGCTTTTTCATTCCCCTCTTTCACCTTCATTAAGAGGCTCTTTATTTTCCTCTTTGCTTTCTGCCATAGGGGGTGTCATCTGCATATCTGAGGTTATTGATATTTCTCCCATAGTCTTGATTCCAGCTTGTGCTTCATCCAGTCCAGAATTTCACATGATGTACTCTGCATATAAGTTAAATAAGCAGGATGACAATATACAGCCTTGATGTACTCCTTTCCTAATTTGGAACCAGTCCATTGTTCCATGTCCAGTTCTAGCTGTTGCTTCTTGACCAGCATACAGATTTCTCAGGAGGCAGGTAAGGTGGTCTGGTATTCTCATCTCTTGAAGAATTTTCCAGTTTGTTGTGATCCACCACTCAAAGGCTTTAGCATAGTCAGTGAAGCAAAATTAGATGTTTTTCTGGAATTCTCTTGCTTTTTCTATGATCCAACAGATGTTGGCAATTTGATCTCTGGTTCTTCTGCCTTTGCTAAATCCAGCTTGTATATCTAGTCATACAAATGAGGAGGAGGAATATGTTCCAAATAAAAGAACAAAATATTAATAAAACCCCCTCAAAAAAGCCTAATGAAATGGAGATAACTAATTTACCTGATAAAGAGTTCAAAGAAACAATCATAAAGAAGCTCATCAAACTCTGGGCAAGAATAGGGAATCTGAGTGACTCAACAAAAGCCAAAAATAAACAAACGGGTCTATGTCTAACTAAAAACTTAAAGGAAACCACTAACAGTGAAAAGGCAACCTACCAAATGGGTGAAGATATTTGCAAATGGTATATCCAATAAAGGATTAATATCCAAACTATACAAAAACTCATACAAGTCAACATAAAAAGCAAAGAATTTTATTAACACATCTGCAAAGGACCTGAATAAACATTTTTTCCAAAGAAGATATACAGATGGTCAAGAGGCACATGAAAAGGTGCTCACCATTCATCAGAGAAAGGCAAATCAAAACCACAATACTTTTGTCACCTCACACCTGTCAGAATGGGTCTTATCATAGAAGACAAGAAACCACAGTGTTGATGAGGATGTGGAGAAAGGGAATCCTGTGTGCTGTTGGTGGAATGCAAACTGGTGCAGGCATTATGGAAAACAGCATGGAGCTTTCTCAGAAAACTAAACATAAGACTCCTGTAAAATCCAGCAATTCTGTTTCTGGGAATATCTATATATCTATATCTGGGATTGTATATATATATATATACACACACTATATATATATAGTTTTATATATATATATATAGCCAAGTTGCTTCAGTCATGTCGGACTCTATGTGACCCTTTAGACTGGAGCCCATCAGGGTCTTCTGTCCATGGGATTCTCCAGGCAAGAATACTGGAGTGGGTTACCGTGCCCTCCTCTAGGGGATCTTCCTGACCCAGGGACTGAACCAGCGTCTCTCGTATCTCCTGCATTGGCAGGTGAGTTCTTTACCACAAGCGCCACCCGGGAAGCCCATATATATATATAGTATATATTATATATTTATATACAATTCTTTTTTTGTGGTTGCATTATTTCATTTTATCTGTCTATCTAGATAAAATGAATGAAATCTTGCCATTTGTGACAATGTGGATGGATAATGTGATTCCACTCATATGGAATCTAAAAAGCAAAACAAATGAACCAAAGAAAGAAAATAGAAACAGACTTATACATATAGACTTACAGAATGAACTAGTGGTTGCCAGAGGGGAGTGGGGCTGGGGAACAGACAGAACAGGTGAAGGAGATTAAGAGGTACAAACTTCTAGCTATAAAATAAGTCACAGAGTTGTAAGGTACATGCAGGGAATATAGTCAATAATGTTATAATAACTTTGTATGGTGGTAGATGGTAACTGGATTTACAGTGGTGACTGTTTCATAATGTATAAAAAATAGAATTACTGTGTTGTATGCCTGTAACTGGGTTTTCCCAGGTGGCGCTAGAGGTATAGAACCCACCTGCCATTGCAGGAGACCTAAGAGATGAGAGTTGGATCCCGGGGTCTGGAAGATCCCCTGGAAGAGGACAAGGCAACTCACTCCAGTATTCTTGCCTGGAGAATCCCATGGACAGAGGAGCCTGGCAGGCTACAGTCCATAGGGTTACAAAGAGTCAGACGTGACTGAAGTGACTTAGCTTGCACACACGCATGCCTGAAACTAATATTGTGTGTCAAGCATAATTTATTTATTAAAAAAAGCCAATTTATCCATGTTGTAACATATGCCAGTACTTCGTTTCTTTTTATGGCAGAATAATGTTCTGTCTTATGGATTGATTGGATTTTATTTATCCATTCATTAGCTGATGGATTGTTTCCACTTTCTGGATATTCTGAATACTGTTGCCATTATTGTTGACACTAATGTATGTTTCTTGTGTGGTGTGTTTCTGTTTCCCTTTATTATATACCTCGAAGTGGAATTGTGAGGTAACATGGTAACTCTATGCCTAATATTTTGAGGAGCTACCAAACTGTTTCCTAAAGTTCTTTAACCATTTTACATTCTCACCAACATAGATAACAATTTCAATTTCTCTGTATCTTACATTCACACTTGTTATTACCTGTTTTTTTATTTTACTTTAGTTTTTTGTTACAGCCACACTTGTGGTTATAAAGTGGTATCTCATTGTGGGAATTTTTGACTTTTGACTCAAATACACATTTGCTAAGTACCTAATACAGGCCCCACACTGTGCTCTGAGGATTTCAAAAGCAAATGAGTCAAGACCCTGGCATCCTACACGGATGGCAAACACATGACATTTGAGCTGGGTCTTCCGATTGCATTTTCAGTTCTTGCTCAGTACCCTTTTCTTCCTTTGCTCTTTCTTTCTTTCATTCACAGCTAAATCTAGTCTTTATTATGACTGAGGAACAATGAGCAGTGTTCCTCAGTTCCTCAATGAGCAGTGCTAGTGAAATATCTGTATTTGGCAAATAGGGAAGCTCCACATTCTTAAGTGAAATGAGAACTAATTAGTCCCGAGAGTGCTCAAATTCTCATCTGGATAGCCTCTGCGCATTTCTGTCTACTTCCTGGTGTGACGTTCCTTTCTTCACCTTCCTGTCAAACTCCTGCTCATTCTTTGAGGACTGAATCAGAAGTCGCCTCCTCTGCAAGGGCCCTCCTAATCTCTCCAGACAGTTGTGATCCTTTTGTACCTTAGGACATGTCTCTAACCTTCTGACTTTCTTTGTTTTCTTGTCCCTTCCAGGCTCCGGTTGCTTCTTAGAGGTAGGCACTCAGAATATTCCTGTTAAATGAATACTTATTAAAACTGCTTTTAAAAAAAGCATCAATATTCAACATAACCTAAGTGCTGATAATTTACTTTGGAATGGATTGCTTTTCTATTTTTTTTAATCATTAATTGGAAGAATTGCAAAAGTATTTGCTATTGATTATATTTTTCTATAGTCCCCCTGGCATTGACTCTTAATTTAAATACAATTCTATGAGTTGTCTTGGCACCAACCCACGGTTTCTAATATTATTTCTATGGGGAAAGTAGAGTTCAAATTCTAAACCACTCTTTACAAAGATTTTGAATACAGGTTGGTTGTAAATGCAGAGGTCCTTATCTGTTAAACCAGGGTATTGAGCACAATATCCTTTTTAGCAGAGAAAGGATAAGCTAATTTTCCAGTACCTGGAGTCCTTCAGTACCCGTAGCAAGAGGCTGCACTGGGAGCGGCATTTCACTGGGCAAATTTCACTTGAAGGTCACTATCATACAGTGGAAAGTGTATTTCAAAGGAGGGAGGTGACCTTGGACAAGTCACCAATTCTCCCATCTTCCTCATCTGTAAAATGAAAGAACAGGATGAGGTGATAAGGGGCTCTTCTAGTTCTCACAAGCTATAGTATATAAAAGCTAAAACCACTATGTTAACTTGTGAGTTTTCATTCCAAGTTTAAGATCTTTTGTTTTAATAATTGATTCTTCATTCCTCACACAGACTCATAAACACACTACCCAAGGTAAAATCCAACTGCAGCTGAATTGAGGTCACAGCCTCCCATACAAAGTCGGAGCCGTTGGAGATTTTCCATTTACCTGCTGGAAGTGCTTGCTCCAGGTTTATCCTTGAAGTCATTGGACTGCTGACTAAAGTAATTAAATCCAAGTGTACAATTCACCCAGTCTGCTTTTCCATAATAAAAATCAATAGTTCCTTTCCATGGATGAACTACACCTACATATTTACCTCATCCAGGAAAGGGTACATTAGGGATGGTAACTAAATAAATCCCAAATTCGCAGCCACAGACTGGGGTTTCAGAGCACCAGAGTGCTGGGTGTCGAATGGGGGTGTGGGCTGTTGGTCTTCCTCTGATGCTGTGGGCGTTTCAGGACCTGTTAGAAATGTTCTTTAATTTTGTGACCTGAGGGGTGGGAGTCTCGGGAGCGCTTTTAGCTGTATTCTGTTTTCTTCTGATGGAAGGTGAAGGGGCTGAGACTGAAGGCGGTTTTTCTGGGTTGCACCTGTGTTTTGTTAAACTGCTAATTGTCCTCCGCTTCCTCCCCAAGGAAGCTCCTGGCCTTTGGCTTGGCAGATGACAGTTAATTTGCCAAAATGTTTGGATGCTTCATGTGAACAAGACTAAGGCTCTATTTATATACAGATCACACTTCTTGAAAAAGATGGCATTTAGTCAAATCCTGGGCTCTGCTGAAATACGTGTTAGTGACCATTTGCATTTTGGTTCTTTGTGCAATCATTTCTGTAGAGTAGCCTGAAGAAGCATTAAAAATTTTTGTAGGTGGTCATTCTTGGGGACTTTTCATTTTCCAGAGGCTTTAGCTCTGGGCACATTCAGAAAAGCCAAGGTACAGTAGGATTCCTATAGTAGGGACTGAATTCCTTGAGTCAGTGTCAGAGGAGTTAGGGAGCCTATGGTCAAGCGTGGCCCCACTCCTGGGGGCAGGCACGAGTCCCATGGTCCTCACTTGCTTTAAACAGCATCGCTGCTCCACTTCTCCAGGTAAACTGTCTAGTCCTGATACTCCCGTGCAGCCCCTGACGTGAACCAGCCGGAACCCTGTGACTGCAGATGTCCCCACCATTCCCGGCCTTTGGGCATCCTGGTTGTCTCAAACCCTTGACATTTTTAGATGTTCCAAATAATCAAATGGGACAGGTGTGAGAGGTGCTTTCCCAGTACCACTCTAATCAGCAGTGCGTGTGTGTATGTGATCAAAGCACCTCTTATCTGGTACACACACGTGTGCTTTTCACATTCTTAGGATCTCACTTTAGTTAACTTTGCTTTTTCTAGTCCCGGACTCTGGATGCCAGATCGCCACAAAACTCAACCCTTATTTCTTTTTACTCTGCCTGTCCGTTTTAAGTGGGCCTTGATTTCTAATTCTTCCCCAGAATGGCATTAAGGTACTCATCATGAGGCTCTGGGGAGGGTTCTTTCTCCTTAAAAAAACCAAACAATCTGAGAGTGAAATTTTTCTGATTTTCTCTCTCTCATGCACACATGGGGGTAGGGAGGGTTTGTGACTCCCTGCTCTGAACACAGCAGAAAGTAGTGGAACTGAACTCTACTTCCATGAAAAGTTATTGCAAGTTTTAGGTGATGGTAAGAGAAGTCATTTTCAGGGCTCACTAGGATAAGTTCTTTCTCTTGTATCATTTCATTTCTTCTCTTCAAGAACCCTGTAAAGCGGACGCTACCAGTATTTCCACTTTACAGACAGGTAAACGGAGGGCCAGAGAGGTTGTAGCCGGCTCAGGTTCACACCGCCTGTGAGTGTACACCCAAACTGCATCTATCTGACTCCAGATCTGTGTGTTTAACTACAGTGCTCACTGGCTGTGGATCTGTTGAATTCCTGAGAAACCTGGAACCTCCTCTTTTCTCACCATTTGACCTTCACCTTCTGCAGCGGATTGTGAGTGTTGGGGGAGGGGGATGGCTGGGTGTGCAGACTTCTTCCTACTTACAAGATCCCTTGATCCCTTCCTTAGGCTGATCTCCGGCTGATCTTTCTGCCACCACTTTAATATCTTTTTTTTCCCTTTGTTTATTTTACTTTGAATGTATCACTAATGAAACCTTCCAAGGAGGATAGAAAGTGAGAAAATGACTTGCCAGGTGTTGAGTCAAGTTTCAGATGTTGGCAGCAGCCTGTCAAGAAGAAAGGAAAAGAGTGGGGGGGCTGGCCACTGTATTCATGAATGCAAATCCCACTTTGGGGTTTGATTTTAAATATTTCCTCTCCATGGAAATAGCTCTCTCAAAGGTCGTCCATTAGACACAGAATCCTCACCGTGGTGTGCCAGGCCCTTCACAGTGTGGTACCAGTCAACCTGACCTCAACAGCCCAGGAACCAAGCGCCTTTTCTGGAAGATGCCCACCCTGTCAGCCTTTGCTTATGCCCCACCTCTCCGCCTGTTGATATCCTACCCACCGACCCGTCTCAGATGGCACTCACAGGGGCATTGTCGCTGCCTTTGAACCCTGCTAAATCTTCATGACATGGATGGTGCCACTTGTAGAATGATCTGTGTACTTTTCTCTCTCATCTTGTTTTCCTCGTTAGACCTTGAGCTTTTGGAAGGCCAGGACTATTGCCTAGTCAACTCTAGATCTTTAGGGCGCAGGACAGGGTTATGCCAAGGCTCCAGGGCGTGGAGGCAGGGATTGAATTAGGAAAAGCAACAGTGTAAGGAGTGTCTGATTGTGCCTGTATTCTGGGCCACGCTCCTTCGTTCTCTTTATTTCCCCTTTCTGGTATTTTAGGTATAGAACAGGCAGGCAGGCAGGTACAGAACTGATGCCCTAGCCATGTCTCTAAATTTTAGTGCCACAGAGAAGGGGGCAGTATGTCACTGTCAACAGAGACTTATTTTATTCTTTTTTTTTTTTTTTTAATATTGCTCTTGCTAGTTGTTTTCAGTGGGCTTCCCTGGTAGCTCAGACGGTAAAGAATCCGCCTGCAATGCAGGAGACCTGGGTTTGATCCCTGGGCTGGGAAGATCCCCTGGAGGAGGGCATGGCAACCCACTCAAGAATTCTTGCCTGGAGAATCCCATGGACAGAGGAGCCTGGTGGGCTACAGTTCTTGGAGTCACAAGGAGCTGGACACAACTCAGGAGTAACTAAGAACAGTTGTTTTCAGTAGATATTTGTTCTGGGAAATGCCCTAGAGCTCATCGTATAGCTGAACAAGTACCATAAGTAACTGTGTGACTCTGTAATCCTGTGCTAAACGTGGCATTTTGTAAGTTTTTAATCTATGGCTTCATGACTAAGTTGAAGTCCCCTTGGAGCTTTTTGGGCTAAGTGTTAGGAAAGGCATCAATTACCTCCTCTAATCTCCTTGTCCCCTCTTGGGTGTCATATTATCTCTGCCCTCACAAACTTGTTGGCAAGAGAGGCTTAATTTGGGCACATGGGATAGTGAAAAGATCAGGGCCTTTATGACTAACTGTGAACTTCAGTTCAGCCACTTAGGAATGCCACTCTGATCCTCAGTTTCTTAATCAGTAAAATGAAAAGTAGAATACTCACTTCTTGAGGTTAATATAATGAGATAACATGTTATAAGTGACTGATAAACTCAAGTCAGTACTTAAGTAACAGCAATTCACTCAATTAGAACTAGTATTACTAAGTATCTAAAATGTAAGAAATCTATCTGCTACATTTAATTGGTAACATTTATGTGGTCCATCATAATGCTGGGGAGGATGTGTGTGAGGCTAACACAAACTTTTAAAAACCCAATTTAACGCAACATTAAAAAACTAAGATCATGGATTCTGGTCCCATCACTTCATGGCAAACAGAAAGGGATAAAGTGGAAGCCGTGACAGATTTTCTTTTCTTGGGCTCCAAAATCTCTGTGGACAATGACTGCAGCCATGAAATTTAAAGACACTTGCTCCTTGGAAGGAAAGCTATGACAAACTTAAACAACATATTAAAAAGCAGAGACATCACTTTGCCAACGAAGATCCATATAGTTAAAGCTATGGTTTTTCCAGTAGTCATGTATGGATGTGAGAGTTGGACTATAAAGAAGGCTGTTCATTTCAGTTCAGTCGCTCAGTCGTGTCCGACTCTTTGCAATCCCATGAACCGCAGCACGCCAGGCCTCCCTGTCCATCACCAACTCCTGGAGTCCACCCAAACCCATGTCCATTGAGTCAGTGATGCCATCCAACCATCTCATCCTCTGTTGTTCCCTTCTCCTGCCCTCAAGCTTTCCCAGCATCAGGGTCTTTTCAAATGAGTCAGTTCTTTGCACCAGGTGGCCAAAGTATTGGAGTTTCAGCTTCATCATCAGTCCTTTCAGTGAACACCCAGGACTGATCTCCTTTAGGATGGACTGGTTGGATCTCCTTGCAGTCCAAGGGACTCTCAAGAGTCTTCTCCAACACCACAGTTCAAAACCATCAATTCTTTGGTGCTCAGCTTTCTTTATATTTCAACTCTCACATCCATACATGACCACTGGAAAAACCATAGCCTTGACTAGATGGACCTTCGTTGGCAAAGTAATGTCTCTGCTTTTTAATATGCTATCTAGGTTGGTCATAACTTTCCTTCCAAGGAGTAAGCGTCTTTTAATTTCCTGGCTGCAGTCACCATCTGCAGTGATTTTGGAGCCCAGAAAAATAAAGTCAGCCACTGTTTCCACTGTTTCCCCATGTAATTGCCATGAAGTGATAGAACCGGATGCCATGATCTTAGTTTTCTGAATGTTGAGCTTTAAGCCAACTATTTCACTCTCCTCTTTCACTTTCATCAAGAGGCTCTTTAGTTCCTCTTCACTTTCTGCCATAACGGTGGTGTCATCTGCATATCTGAGTTTATTGATATTTTTCTTGGCAATCTTGATTCCAGCTTGTGCTTCTTCCAGTCCAGCATTTCTCATGATGTACTCTGCATAGAAGTTAAATAAGCAGGGTGACAATATACAGCCTTGATGTACTCCTTTCCTATTTGGAACCAGTCTGTTGGTCCATGTCCAGTTCTGTTGCTCCCTGACCTGCATATAGGTTTCTCAAGAGGCAGGTCAGGTGGTCTGGTATTCCCATCTCTTTCAGAATTTTCCACAGTTTATTGTGATCCACACAGTCAAAGGCTTTGGCATAGTCAATAAAGCAGAAATAGATGTTTTCCTGGAACTTTCTTGCTTTTTCAATGATCCAGCGGATGTTGGCAGTTTGATCTCTGGTTCCTCTGCCTTTTCTAAAACTAGCTCGAACATCTGGAAGTTCATGGTTCACGTATTGCTGAAGCCTGGCTTGGAGAATTTTGAGCATTACTTTACTAGCGTGTGAGATGAGTGCAGTTGTGCAGTAGTTTGAGCATTATTAGAGAAATGAAAATCAAAACCACAATGAGATATCACCTCACACTGGCCAGAATGGCCCTCATCAAAAAGTCTACAAACAATAAAGGCTGGAGAGGATGTGGAGAAAAGGGAATGCTCTTGCACTGTTGGTGGGAATATAAATTGATACAGCCATCATGGAAGACAGTATGGAGATTCCTTAAAAAACTAGGAATAAAATCACCGTATGACCCAGCAATCCCCTTCCTAGGCATATACCCTGAGGAAACCAAAACTGAAAAAGACACATGTATCCCATTATTCATTGCAGCACTATTTACAATAGCTAGAACAAGGAAGCAACCTAGTTGCCCTTTGACAGATGAATGGATGAAGAAGTTGTGGTACATGTACACAGTGGAATATTACTCAGCCATAAAAAGGAACACATTTGAGTCAGTTCTGATGAGGTGGATGAACCAAAACCTATTATGCAGAGTGAAGTCAGTCAGAAAGAGAAAGATAAATATCGTATTCTAACACACATATATAGAATCTAGAAAAATGGTTCTGAAGTTTATGGTTCTGAAGAGTTTCTCCATGGGCAGCCATGGAGAAACAGACATAGAGAATAGCCTTCTGGACATGGGGAGAGGGGAAGAGAGGGTGAGATGTGGAAAGAGTAATCTGAAAACTTACATTACCATATGTAAAATAGATAGCCAATGGGAATCTGCTGTATGTCTCAGGAAACTCAAACAGGGGCTCTGTACCAACCAAGAGGGGTGGGATGGGGAGGGAGATGAGAGGGAGGTTTAAAAGGGAGGGTATATATGTATATCTATGGCTGATTCATGTTAAGGTTTGATAGAAAGCAACTAAATTCTGTAAAGCAATTATCCTTCAATTAAAAAAATAATAAATAAAAAAAAAGAAAACAGCTGGGGAAGAAAACTCTCAGTGAACAAAATGAATCTACTAAATGCATATTCCATGACTCTCACGTACATTTCTACCCTTAAAGAGTATTTTTGTTATGGACTTTTATTACCCTTTGTGTAATTTATCTATGTGTTAGTTGCAGGAGTACTTGTCTTTAAAATTGTTTGTTTTCTGCTAAGTATTTTACAACCCCTGTCTTGAAATCTAAGCTCACAGAAAATAAGCAATTTTAGTGGAGGGCATGAAGATATACAATTTCCTTAAGAATCCTTGGAAAACTTTTTTATTAAATACCACCTAAGGCTTAAAAAAAAAAAAAATGAAGCATAATGTCAGGCATCAAAGACTTGAAAAAATTTTAAAAAAGAAAAAAAAAGTCAATTTAATGGTTGGTTAATGTGAATATAAACAATGAGCTAACATACTAAATTCCTTATTTTGGATTCTTTCAAAAGTAAACACTACACACATTAGTCACATAATAGATTATAGATAAGGGAAATCTAATTTCCTAGAACTAAACCAAATCAGAAACATTAAAAAATTAGTTACCTTAGTGTTTGAAAAATAGTCTAATACAGAAATGATATTACTTACTTTCATTGGATAACTACATCTATTTTCTAAATCTGAAATAAATTTTTAAGGAAAAATATAGAAAAAGAAAGTCTACTTTAGCTCTTTCATTTGAAAGATTTGATAGCACAGTAATGAAGGCAAAATGGAAAAACTGGTATAAAAGCGAAGTGAAACAGTAGAACATGGAGACATGCAACAACGTGAAGATTCATTTCCCAATTATGAGGAAGCAGCCTTGTTTCAATGTTCGCAAAAATCATTTGCTGTCATTAGTTTCAGGCTAGAGTAATTTTCTTTAGAACTGTACAGTGTTTGGATGCTGGAAATCATGCCTGAGGGGGATTGGTTAGACTGGAGACCTATACCAAAATGCACTGAGTGCCCTATCCTGGGTTATCCTTGGAACCGGGATGGCAGTACGCTATGCTCTGCCCACCCAGCCAACCTGGGCATCCAGAAGTTAGGTAAGAACTCTGTGCAGTGTTGATATGCTGTTACACACACATACACACACACATCTCTCTCTCTCTCTCTCTCTGACTCTGTGATTTATGTAAAAATACTGTAGAGGTTTTGAAGGGGGAAATATCACCCTTTAATGAGGTTCTTTTCAGAGGAGATGAGATAGGAGTTGAGTTTTGAACGATGGGTGCTATTTAGCTAAACCGTTATGGTGGGAGAGTTTTCTTGCAGAGGTCACAAAACTGACAAAGTCAGGATGGGCACACACTTGGATCTTTGTAGCAAAATGTATTTATAAATGAAAAAGCTAGAGTTTCATAAAACAAGCAGCTTACAGGTTTGAACTTGTGAGTTGAGGGTGAAAACGAATGTCGAGTCAAACATTTAGAAGCCTTGTGTTGGGGTGGTGTTTACAAGAGCCGTGGAGTAGGTCCAAGGAGAGGAGGGGAGTCCCTGCTGGCGGCCTACACACCCAGCGACTCCTGATGCTTTCTCATCACCCTGAGGCTCCTGTTCCCGGTCTCAGAGCTGTAGAGAAGGCATGTGAAGGTAGGCTAAGACTGTCTGGAGTCAACCCCATGCCTTTTCTTTCCAGAGCCTTCCTTCTCTCTCCTTCTCATAGACACCCACTGTTCCGCGGTAACTGCAGACTTTCTCTCTGGTTCGTCCACTCAACTCTGTCCTTAATGGCAGACTGTGTCTTGGATGTTTGGTTATGAGCAAATACTGTCACTCAAAGACTGACCCCCGTGTGGCAGGCTACCGGGGGTGGCAGCTTTGGCTGGTAGGGAGGAGCAGCTGGGCTTTCCCCTTCCTCACAGGACACCATCTTGGAACCAGTGATACCTTGTGGGGAATGTTGGGAGGAAGTCTGGTCACAGTGGGCGCTGCTTGCCTTTCCGCGTCATAAGAATGAGACTGGTCATTCCTTAGGGGGAAGTGAACCAGCCTTCTGAGTGTGGTTGTATTTTGTGTCTCATGTGCAATTCTCTGAGCCTGATGGTGGGAGGGGAGAGTTAAGAGCCTGAAGTGGAACTTGTCGCCTGAAGTGTCCAATCACAGTTGATAACCAGAGTGCACTCTGTGTTTGAGACCTATCTGATGTTTGAGAGATTTTGGAATGTAAATGTTTTTCAGCTCTTTGTCTTGACAGACTGAGATGATGTGTGATGTCTAAGGAGATGAAATGAGCAAGGCTACAACGTGTGGAGGTGTTTTGACAGGGGACTTTTAGAAGACATTAGAGAGGCATGGATCTGTTTCTTTAAATGACACCTTGGTTTGCTGTCTTTCACCCTGACTGACAAATAAGACGCCTCCCCATCCCCTCGCCAAAGAGCTCTCAGGGGAGTAAACTGATTGTGTGTTGCAGTGTCTGTGGCTTCGGTTTAGACTCCTGCTTACTTTTAAGTCGAGTGGAGCTTTAGTTTCAGTTATTTAACTGTGAAAACTGAAAAGTTGTGTTTGGAAAAGATTTCCTCCCTTCTATTTAAATGTCCTTTCTCCTTAAAAGTTAAGCTTGTTATTTTAGAGAAAAATGATTTTCAAGCCTCATGAAATAAATTCCGATGTTTGCAATTCTATGACGACTTCACTGGGGATTAAAATCTCCCATTTTGTAAGGAAACTTCATCCGCCAAGGTAGCAATCTTGGTGGAAAGCTTTTTGAGGCATCAACTGAGTTCATGATTATTAGCAAGAGATTTCCTTTCAAAGCATCAGTCATTTTAGGTGTGGCGGGAGAGATGAGCAATGTCACCTGTTCATTTGGATGCTCTTCCAGTTATAAAATGGGCTCATGGTCTTAAATTCAGAAGAGTACTATAATATCCTATTTTAATTTATTGCTTCTGAGTGGGATAAATGAAATTCCTCTGTTCAACATATTTCTTGGTTCTATTAGTTATAACCCTCACTGCTCTCCCCCTTTCCCTGCCAAAGACAGAATGCATTTTTGGTATTTTCCCAGGGAGACTATAAAACTCCTATGAAAGCTTTCACGTGTTCATTTACTCACCAAAGAAATTGTTGGGTGCTTTTATTTTGCAAGGCGTTGTGAAAAACACCAGGAGGGAGAAAGAAGAGCTGGGCACGGATTTGCCTTTAAGTTAAAGACCGATAGGGGAGGTAGACACACACGGAGTGTTTTCACAGCCCTCTGCTTCATTCTGCGCTGAGCTGGGATCAGGCACTTGCTCAATCAGTGCTTTTCGGCTGGCAGTTAACTAGCAGAGACCTTGGCTATCATCCTGTCCAATTCATCCATACCACTGGGGAGGAAAATACTCAGAAAGGCTTAGCGACATGCCCAAGGCAACACAGCTAATTAGATACCAAGCCAAAGACATCTGATTCCAAGTCTGAGGCTTTTCTGCTTTCTAAATAAGCTGCTTTTCCTGATTTTGAAAAAGAAAAGAAAATGTTAGTGGCTCAGTTGTGTCCGACTCTTTGCGACCCCATGGACTCCTAGCCCACCAGGCTCCTCTGGACGTGGGGATTCTCCAGGCAAGAATACTGGAGTGGGCTGCTATGCCCTCCCTCCAGGGGATCCTCCCAACCCAGGGATCGAACCCAGGTCTCCTGTGTTGCAGGTGGATTCTTTACCATCTGAGCCACCAGGGAACTGCTTCCAAATCCATCCTTCAGATTCACAGGCGGAGGTAAATCACTGACTTCCCTTGAGGATTTCGCCAGACCCGAAATTAAGTTAGAAGTTGGGGCCTCTGGACTGAGTTAATACAGAGAGATCAGTTTGACTTTTGTATGTTACAAAGTCTCATTCAAATATGTAACAGTTTCTTTTGCTTTATTTTTTTGCATCCCACATTTTTGTCCTCAGAGAAGGGATTGGTAAGAAGATTGAAGATGAGTGTCAGTTTAAGGGGCTGCCAGCTCTGCTACCAAGTTGATTATTTTTCAGCGTGCAAATAATGTGATTGAGGCGGGCGGGAGTGTGGAGAGGAGAGGGGAAGCTTTTCAGGAAGTATAAGTATTCACAATCATCTCCACATATATTTTTTTGCCTTTAATTTAAAACCAGGTTGACAGAAGGGTGGGAAGGGGAAGGAGGCGGAAGAGAGTATCGGGAGGGAGGGGACATATGTATACTTAAGGCTGATTCATGTTGATGTATGGCAGAAAACTAACACAGTATTGTAAAATAATTATCCTCCAATTAAAAATGAAATAAAATTAAAAAAATTATAATCAGGCTTAAATTATTCCTGGTTTGCAATCAATCTGTTTTTATTGAGAAGTTATTGCTGAATTCTTCAGTTTCAACTTATTTTTCTTATATGTGCCACAGTTGGTCTGACACTAGACTAATGTGTGTGAAATTGATTTCTGACAACCAAAATATCTAGATCTATTTGGGAAAATATATTCTCTGTATCTGCATGTTTTCCCAACTGTAACGCAAAACCCGTATATTTAAAATACATAAAAGGCGGATCCAAAGCACATTGCAAAAGTCAAAAGGGGGAAATCAATACTCTATTAGTGATAACATTACACAGAATTTCTATTCATAAATAAGAAAAAAAAACCCTTTGATTTTATCTTTTGTCAAAATAAATAACTAGCTTTATTTTAAAATCAATTCCCCCCTTTTACATTTAAGTTCTCAAGCCTTTAAACTGTATACCAAATGACAAAACAGGAATTGAGATAATTAATACCATCAATAAGTTGCAATTATCATGTGCTACAGTTTTTTATAAAATCAATTCTCTCAACACCGTCTCTCGTGGAGTGAAATGCGCAGCTTAAATGAGCACAGTAAATTCAACACAACCTTGCTATTTGAGAAGTTAATATTGTAAGAACTACTTTTTCTTCCATTGTCAAAAGAAAGTGGCTATCTAATTAGAGATAAGTGGTGTCCAAAAAATATTATCAAATTATTGGCTAAACAGGCCTTTGTCTCCTGCTCTCTCAACCCACACTGTCTTCACAGAGAGGCGTATGGGTTTGAGCGCGAGGAGCAGGAGAACGCAGTCTTTGCGCAGCTCGCAGCCCCTTCCATTCATCCCTCTGCCTTGCTTGCCTCCTGTTCTCCTTTTCCCCAAAGGGTGACCAGGGTTAGCAGAGTGACCGCACTGGACAGGGAAGGAGCAACAGAGGTCCTTCTTACCTTGGTCCTTCCTATCCTTGGCTTTTCAGCTTCAGGAGGAATCTGACAAAGTAGCTTCTGAAATCAGCTGTGAACCTAGAGAAGCTTTGTTTTCAGTATGTTTCTGCTACGGATTTCTGCCAAGGCAGATACCTATGGCATATTTGATACTTTGAAGAGATAAGTCTTTTAAATAATCATGTTTTGCTTTTGGTAACATCTGCCCTGTGAATATCTTTCCAAATTCAGAGTACTTGGAGTGCAATCTCATAGAAGACCATGCTCTACCTTAGGCCTCACGTGGATCACGTAGAAGGCCCTGCGGTGTTTGCTGAGAGGTCTTGTAACAGGACGGAGGTGTCCAAACCTGGCCAGCTGTGCCCTCCCGCCACATCATGCCCGAGTCCACTAGAGATTCCAGGGGCGGGAAGGGGTGGCCCCCACCTCCAGGACAAGTGAGGCAGTCAAGTCCCAATCCTCATGGTGCATCCTGCCATCTCTTACATGAGGACAGAAGAGCCCATGATAAGGAACACTTAATACAAATGCTTTATATGTGAGGGGGGAAAGATCAGCAAAAATATCAGAAAGTGCTAGTGCCTTTACTTCACTGAGAAGGCTTTGTTGTGGGACTGTTTTATCCACCAGCTATTGAAAAAGAGCTTAATGGGCAACAGACTTTTCAAGGGCCTACAACAATGTTTGTAATTTCTCTCTTTTTTTCCAAAATTAAAAAAGTTCAATTTGATAAAATTGACATTAATTAACATTTAATTTAAGTATCTTTTTCTTTCCTTTTTTTTTTTTTTTTGAGCAGAGAAGATTTTGTTGCCAGGCCAGTATGGACAATGAGTGGCTTGTGCTCAAAAAAAAAAAAAAGAAACCATGAGCACTTTAAATATGTTTAGAACATAACATTATATCATCTAGTCTTCTGCAACTCAACCAGTCAAGTTATAAGTGATTTGCATGACTAATTTTAGTATGTTTGAAATGGTGGTAGTACCTCTGAAGTAAGAACTCCTAGACTTTTCATGGGTTTTTGATGGTAATGGTGGTGGAGGATAGGCGGGAATGAGGGTGGCGTAGGGTGAAAGGAAGGGATGAGGTTTTGGATAGAAGGAAAACTTCTTGAAAACTACGACCCAAGTTAAAAGCCATGTGTTAAATGTGATAATTTCTGAGAAACTCATAGGTGACTTCAAAAATGCTCCTTAAAAACTAAATTCTTCCCTTCTGGACAAAGACAGCAACTTAATTTTGAAATGATAAACAGGAACAAATAGAAGTTGTGATATACGACTCAGGTTTCTGAATTGGCAGTCATCATTCCTGGAGAAACGAATTAGAAAATCTAGTCTTGAAGACCTTAATGAGTATACGTGCAGGTTTGCTTTTCTTGGGGGAAAACCTGATATACTGAGACCGGAATTCACAAAACAGATATGTCAAGGAGTTGCTTTATCAAATGATTCTTTGTATAAAAAGGGTTTCTTGTAAATTAGGTTATTTTAAGGGCATGCACATGCTTGAAACATTTGTTTAGAGACTACTGTCTATTTAGGGGGCTGATTAGAGAATCATAAAGCTCACACCCAACATATTTGTCTTAGTCTGGGCAGTTGTAACAAAATACCATAGACTGGGTGGCTTATAAGCAGCAGCAATTTATTGCTTACAGTTCTGGAGGCTGGAAGTCCAAGGTCAGGGTGCCAGCATGCCAGGTTCTGGTGAGAACCCACTGTCTGGTTCCTTTTTGGTATCTTTTTGCTGTGTCCTCACATGGTGGATGGAGAAGGAAATGGTAACCCACTCCAGTATTCTCGCCTGGAGAATTCCACGGACTGGGGGGAGCCTGGTGGGCTATGGTCCGTGGGATCGCAGAGTCGGACACGACTGAGCACACGGCACATGGTGGAAGGACCCAGGCAGCTCTGCAGGAGTCTCTCATATAAGAGCACTGATCTAAATCAGGAGGGTCTGCCCGCATGACCTAATCACCTCCCGAAGGACCCACCTCCTAATGCCATCAACCTGGGGATTAGGATTTCAACGTAGGAATTTGAGGGGGACACAGACATTCAGACCATAGCCAGGTCTAGAACCCAATCCGTGACCATCCAGAGTTAAACCCATTATCACCCCTCATCAGAGCCTCTGCCTGTCCTATCCTCTACCTTGCCCACCTCAGTTCAAGGCATCTTTGGTCACTCCATTGCTTCAGCCAGAAGAAGGCTCTCTCTCCCCTCAACCAGTTCTTCTCACCTTGCAGTTACCAGTTAGTTCTATTACCTGTGCCTCCTCCATGGGTCTTGTCTTGGAAGGAGATCTTTTTGTTATGTATTTTTCTTTAAGCAATTCTTTTGTCTATGGAAGGATTTTTGCAACATAGATGCTCTGTATATTTTCTGTGCATCATCCTAAAATCAGTCCTTACAGTTCTCTTGTAATATAGGTTATCTGGATTAGGAACAGAGAGGTCAGGGAAAGTGAAAGTAGGGATGCCCTGGAAGATATAACAAACTAGCATTCACTGAGCCCCTATTATGAGTCTGGCTTTCTGTTGGCTTCATATATGTTATCCAGTTTCTTACATCCACCCTTGATGTAGGAATTATGCTTATTTTTACTAACAAGGATGCAGCTGAACCCCAGGGATTAAAACATGTTCAAGTGCACACAAGCGGTAGGTGGTCAGATAAGACGTGGGAGGCAGGCTGGTTTCTCATCATTATACCATTCTCCTTTCACTGTATTCCCTGGCAAGGAAATATCATGCTTAAATTTGAAGTCTTTGATTTCTAGTCTAGTTTCTAAATGCTTTTCTTCTGCTAAATCCTTTAACAGGTTAATAGAGCTGACATAAATTAATAGAATACATGTGGATAATTAGTAATAGTTCCAATGAGAGAGGACTCTAAGGCGGTTTGAAGGACTCTAAAGCATTTGTTTGCCTGCTTTACCTTTAAAAATATATTTTTTAGTTCTTTTTAAAGGAATCTTGCTTCTCCAAAAAGACCTTAATAGCTCCCCAGAAATAGCAATATTTTACACTTAATGGAATGTCAATGGATTTTCAGTGGAATTTTTAAATCTCAGATGTGAATGTATGAGGGCACAGCCAAAGCTGAGCTGCCTGGAATCTTTCCTTACTAAGCATGGTGCTGAGGTCCTGAACAGAAAGGTTCAGATTCATAATTCTGGACATTAACTGAATTGAGAGTTTATTGACAGTGGAATTTGTGTAGCATAAATATAGGCAAAATGAAGGTAAATACCGAAAAGTGGGTTAGCTCAAGACAAGCAGTCAAAAATTGATTACTTATATGTAATTTAAGACCCCATAGTAAATATGTTGAAGAGGCCTGTTTTTTTTAAAGATTTTTTTTTTTTTTTTTTGGATGTGGATCATCTTTAGTCTTTATTGCATTTGTTACAATATTGCTTCTATTTTGTGTTTTGGTTTTATGGCCATGAGGAATGTGGAATCTTAGCTCCCTGACCAGGGATTGAACTTGAACCCTCCCACACTGGAAGATGAAATCTTCACCCCGGACCACCAGAGATGTCCCAAGAGGCCTCTTGATTGCTTAGAAAAAATGGGATTAGGAGAAAATTGGCCCCTTTTGGGTCAATGAAAAGATCCCTGATTTGGGGAGTTTTGCCACTGACTGGCCATTTAAAGGTGAGTGAGTCTCCTATGAAAAGAAGGGCTAGACTAAGCCCCTTCAGCTCTCACATCCCAACAAACACCAAGATTCAAATTTGTTGCGACAATTCTTTTCATCTTGTAAAGAGAAAGATAATAATTCACTTGTTTCCATATGCATGAAGATTAATGTCATAACAGCTCTCAGTCTTCACATTCATTCTCTTTACGAATTGCAACCCCAGAACTTGTGCTGTGCTAGATTCATGGAAAAACAAATAACTTTCATGCATAATGAGGCTCCTATCTTGCTAATCTGTCTTGTAGAAGCGAAGTCCCTAAGGTATAGCAATCATTCTTAACTACACATTTGTTTAGATTTCTTGATGTGCAACTATAGTTATTTAAAAAGAGGCTTATGCTTTTATAATTCTGAAATAAGACATTGATTTATTATTATTACTTTTCTGGAAATGATTCCATCTATTTGCAAAACCACAGTTGAACAGAATCACCTTAAATAATATAAATAGGTACAATGAATAAAGCAAAAATTCAAACTGCCCCTTAGAAGATGCCTTATTTTCTAGTAAATTTATGTTGATTAAGATACGAGGTCAAATTCAGATATGAGGTCAAAAATGTATTTCAGAACCCCAGAAAAGAGCGAAGGAATTACTGCAGCTAAAAGGGCAAACTTCTAAGCCTGACCACTAAAGGCGCCCCTCCGCCTCTTCCCTCATTTCCGGTCTCCGTGCTGAGTCGTTGCCGCTGTCTACAGGGGTGGGAGTGAAAGCGCTCAGGTCCCAAGCAGCCCCTTGGGGGCTGCTTCACAGGACACTTCTGAGCAGGTTTTGTTTGTGAGCCACAAAACTGGATCCATAACAAAGCAGGTGATGGAGGCGCAGACTAAAAAGCCGGAGATTTACAGGGCAAACGAACCGAAGTGCCTGACAATGCTTCAAAATGCTGGGCCGTTAGAAAGAAAGGGTTTTCTTTAGGAAGATGCTGCTGCTGCTGCTGCTAAGTCGCTTCAGTGGTGTCCGACTCTGTGCGACCCCATAGACGGCAGCCCACCAGGTTCCCCCGTCCCTGGGATTCTCCAGGCAAAAATACTGGAGTGGGTTGCCATTTCCTTCTCCACTGCGTGGAAATAAGAAGTGAAAGTGAAGTTGCTCAGTCGTGTCCCACTCGTAGCGACCCCATGGACTGCAGCCTACCAGGCTCCTCCGTCCATGGGATTTTCCAGGCAAGAGTACTGGAGTGGGGTGCCATTGCCTTCTCCATCTTTAGGAAGATGAGCTACTAGCAACACCATTCCAGGAGGGCCAAGGCTGGGTCTGTGAAGTGGGAAGCTGGCTGGGTTTCCTACCAGCAGCCCCTCTGCCTGGCTCCATGAGAGGTCCTCCTGCCCATCTTACACTCAACATTCCTAATATCTTATAGTTTATCAAAGAACTCTTCATGTCACTTTGCCTGAAGATTCTGACTGCTTGTCAGCCTTGTTATCTACCAAGGGAAGCTATCACACCTTAATTGTTTTCTTACGAGTATGTCATGCAGCATGTAGTCTGTGGAGCGGAAGAGAAAGGTCCCTTGAAACTGAACTCAGAGAAGCCTTCTGCGGTGGTTTCTCTGACCTCCCCAGGGAGAGGAACAGTAGAAGTTAACATTTATTACGGAGCTTATGGTGTTTCTGGCGCCATAATTTAAATGCATTAAGTCTCTGAATCCTTACAACAGCCTCTTGAGTATACCACAGGCAGACCTCCTTTTATTGCACTTTGCAGGTATTGTATCTTTAAAAACAAATGGAAGGTTTGTGACCACCTTGCATCAAGCATTTTACTAACAGCATTTGCTCACTTCATGTCTCTGTGTTACATTTTGGTAATTCTTGCCATATTTCAAATCCTCTACCAGCAAAAAGATTGTGACTTGCTTAAGGCTCAGATGATGGTTAGTATTTTTTAACAGGAAAGTATTTTTTTAATTAAGGTATTCTAATTAAACCTGGGATCAAACGCAGGTCTCCTGCACTGCAGGCAGATTCTTTACCATCTGAGTCACGAGGTAAGCCCATTGCATACTTAGTAGACTTAATATAGTATAAACATAACATGTATATGCGCTGAAAAACAAAATTATGTGACTGCTTCACTGCAATATTCAGCTTATTATGGTGGTCTGGAACTGAACCCGCAATATCTCCCAGGTATGCCTGTATTTTTGTTTCCATTTTACAGATGGAGAAGCTGAGGTACATAGCAGGTAAGAGGACCTGGCTATTCCACTATGCTGGGTTCGACTTCTTCCATTTCCTCTCCCACCTGCCTGCTGGACCTGTCTCTTACCTTTAGCCTGGTGGCTGCCTGAGCTGTTATCAGAAACTCTTCTCTGATTTGGTGATGTAGATGACTGGGTTTCATGGCCCATGGGTCCCAAGCACATTCGAATTTGTTTTCAGATCATTCTCTTGGCTTGGTGATACAGCCTTCTCCATAGCTAAAAGTGAAAATGACTCTGTCAACTAAAAAAATATGAGTAACCTAAAAGTTGAGAGTTAGGTTTTATTCAGTGGGAATGTTAGGACTGGAGCCGAAAAGACAATATCTCAGGTGACCTCGGGAGAGCTGATTCTGAGGAAGGAGGGGAGGGGCCAGACTATATATAAGTTTGCTGCAAGGGGCAGGCAATCCGAATATGAAAAGATTACTGTTAATTAGTGAAAGTCAAAGTCACTCAGTAGTGTCTGACTCTTTGTTACCCCATGGACTATACAGTCCATGGAATTCTCCAGGCCAGAATACTGGAGTGGATAGCTGTTCCCTTCTCCAGGGGATCTTCGCAACCCAGGGATCGAACCTGGGTCTCCCACATTGCAGGTGGATTCTTTACCGGTTGAGACACCAGGGAAGCCACTGTTAAGTAAGAGAGAACTAAAGTCTCTCACATGAAGAGATTTAGCAATCTTCTATGTCTAGGAAGATGCAAGCATCCGGGCTTGCTGAAGTCATCTCTTTCACATGCATCTAGCTCTCTGAGGCCAATTCTGCTTTCTTTATTGTTCACCTGCCGATTCCCTGTTTACCGTAAAAGATGGTGAACATGGCAGATGCCGCCTCTCTCATCCCTGCCTAGCTCCTCAGAGCTTACCAGGGAAGAAGTAGCTGATGGCCTCCAAATAGCTGGCTTTGTATCACCTGGGCTAGAAATTTGCATTTGGAAAAGGCTTGTTTATTAGTGGAGTGAAGAGCAGAAGATCTTTCATTTCACATCTCCATTTCCGCCTCTCTCCTCCCACAGCTCCATATTATTGCCTGGCCAGGACTGTATACTTCCCAGGGGGCTCTGAACTAAAGAGTCCACCTGCTAAGCAGGAGACTCAGGTGTGACCCCTGGGTCAGGAAGATCCCCTGGAGGAGGAAATGTAACTCACTCCGGTATTCCTGCCTGGGAAATTCCATGGGCGGAGGAGCCTCATGGGCTACAGTCCATGGGGTCACAAAGAGTCAGACACGACTTAGCAAATAAACTCCAATAGCATGACTGTGTAAGGGAGCCTGGCACCTCCGAGGGCGGAATGCTAGTGAGAGTGTGGTTTCAGAGGTGAGCCTAATGACTTCGAGTTGAGGATAGGAGCTCCAGTTCTAGAAACGGACTTCCTGAAAAAATGTTCCAGGAAGCCTGGGCTGCTTCAGTTCTGTTTACCTCTCGATTCCCAGCACCAGTATGGTGTTTGGCACATACTAAGTGCTCAGTTGTCAGGAAGCATTTTTCAGGAGGCTTCCTGTTTGTTGTTTTGGATCTGTCAGGAATCCTTTGGTCCGTATTAATTCCTGAATATTCAGGAATTAAGAGGAGAGGCATGCCTTCCCCGGGGCTGAGGAATCCAGGCATTTCCTTTGTTAGCTTCTCATTATGGTGATAAGTACCCCCTCTTCTCTCTTTAATAGGGATCACCTTGTGTTTTGTAAGTCTGGAATTTTAGTCTTTATCTTTGCTGAGAATAACTACCTTGTAAGACAGTATATATGCCCACACCTTGCTGATTAAAGCACCTGTGCTCCATCAGAGCTTGGGTCCCCATGTCTTTCTTTCTCTCTTACTTTCTTATCATTGACTCTGGACCACCAGGTTCCGGTCCATTAAAGGACCAACACTCAGTAAACATGTATAGAAGGAAGACCTGAATTAATGACTATAGAATAGGAGGAGGCAGTGGTATTGGGCAGACCGTGGAGTGGGAGGCCAGCGCAGGGCTGCTCAGCTGTTTAGGCTCAGTTCTCACACGCCAGGTGCTGGGTCGGCTAAGAGCCACAGGAGCCACGCCAGTCCCCGCCAGGTGGTGGCGCGGAGGCCCCAGATAGACTTGCTGCTTCCTTCATGGTCCAGGTTAGTAATAGAGAAGCAACGGCTTGTGGGTAGGTTCAGCAGGGAGCTATTATATTTATATAATAGCAAAGACACAGTCAGGAGGACTGTGGACCATTGCTGGGAGGAAAATGTGGACTCTTGCTGGGAGCAGAGGTCCAAGGCAGGCTGGCTGTCACTGTTTTTCTCCCTTCCTGTCAGCTTGTTTCTGGATAGGGCTCACTGTGTGCTTTGGGGTTTCACAGAAGCTCAGAGTCTGCACGCACAGTCTGCCTGCTGCAGGTCCACGAGTCCCCTTTCCATCATAACCAACTCGACAGAACACTGTTTGCTGAGGCCCTTGGGCACTTTCCTGAACCAGCCTCTGTCAGCACGCTGTTCAAAACCCTCACAGCTCCCGTTCTTCCTATCTGTAGCCCTTCACATTCTTCCCCTGTCTCTCATCTCATGTCTGTATCCTCAGGGTCTAGCACAGTGCCTGGCTTAGGGTTGATAGTCAAGAAATGTCTACTAAATGAGTGAGTGAATGAATACAGGAGTGAGACATATCACCTGTACACACATTGATAAGGTCAGCAGGGAGGCACCCAGCATTATGGAACTCTGACACCAGTTTTTTTTCATGCAAAGAAACCTTTGTCTTTCTTTTCAGTCTATTTTCCTTACACATGTCTAAACTGAGTTCTCAAGACTTTTCATTTCTTGTATTTCATTACTGTGTATATATTGTTTTGTGCTTGAATAAGGCAGGCATTAAAGGTTTTGACAAACAGTTAAAAATTTTTAAATGCAATTTTTTGAATGAGCAGTGAAGGTTTTGCACCTCAAGAAATAAACATCTCGAGAGAAAATCTTGAATGAATAAGTAGGACGGGCCATCTTAATTCTAGAATAAAAATGTTAAATATTTTTATTGAACCTTATTCTTTTGACTTATAATGTTGAAATTATTACACTAAATATTAACTTGTTGATATAGAGTTTTCTTTTAATTCAGCCTGGGTAATGAATTTGGATGATGAAATTACATATCTGAATAGGAAACCTACGCTTGAATGTGAAAAATAATGAGGGGCAGGAATAGCAGAGGTAATTGGAGTGCCCTCCCTCGACATCTACACATCTAATTTTATTATTTTTTCAATCTCACTAAGCTTTTTAGCAAGTAGCAAGCAGAATGGACTGATGGCTTCTCTCCTCTGTGTTCGCCTTCCTGCAAAAGTCCCGACCTGCAGTGCAGTGGCCAGGAGCCCTGAAGGGGAGGCAAAAAGAGAAGCAGAGACTCCGGTTAATTCACAAACTGCCCAGTCAGCTCCTGAAATAATTGAGAGTCAGCTGTGACAAATCTGGTTTTCATCTCAGGCACGAATAATGCTGGGCATCAACTCTGTATTTTTATTTTTTTCTATCTCAAAACCATTCGCAGCCATAAGATTCCTTTTCTATTACTTTAAACATAATCCAATAAAGAATAAACCTGTATCTTTTTTGGTCCCCAATACCTGGCATTTCATCTAGAGAAATAAAAATCTTAAAAGCAGTTCAGCAAATGAGCAAATAAAACACATTTTTTTTTTTTTTTTAAATTTCAGTGTGACACCTGGGATGGGTATATTTATCTTTTTCTTTTTTTTTTCTGGCTTTTTCTCCCCCCTGTGTCTGAGAAATGAAAGAACTAGTTCTGATTCATTACTTGCAAACGCATTGGAGATTTACTGCTTTGTCAGGAAAAAAACTACATAAAGTAATGGGTATTTGCAACTGTTCGCTCCCCTTACCTTCCACGGAGGAATGGTTCTTTGTTCTCTTGGCCTGAGACAGGGCCCCTGTTGTGCTGAATGAGGTGTGGGGTGGAGAGTGGGGAGGAGAAAGGCAGAGTTTGGAATAATCTCGGTTACTCTATGTCAGGGGCTTCCCAGGTGGCCCTAGCTCTAAAGAACCTGCCTGCCAAAGCAGGAGATGTCAGGGATCTGGGTTTGATCCCTGGATTGGGAAGATACCCTGGAGAGGGGAATGGCAACCCATCTAGCATTTTTGCCTGGAGAATTCCATGGACAAAGGAGACTGGTGGGCTACAGAACATGGGGTGGAGAAGAGTCGACACAATTGAAACGACTTAGCCCACACTCTGTGTTAGGAGAGGAGAGGACGAGGAGATTCAAGGGCAGAAGCAGGCAGGGAAGAAGAGAGAGAGTGGGGGAGGGAGAGGGAGACAGACAGACAGACAATCAGTTCCGTTCAGCCGCTCAATCGTGTCCGACTCTTTGCGACCCCATGAACCGCAGCATGCCAGGCCTCCCTGTCCATCACCAACTCCCGGGTAGTGATGTCAGAGACCTTTGCCTTCTTCAAGTTAGCCTTGCTTTCCCTATGCACGCTTTTCTTTCAGTGCTTTCAGTTATAGAAGACACACAGTTATACTCTGGTTTGCTATTTTAAAGTGCTAGCCTAGAGGGTTGGAAGGGGGGATGGGAGGAAGGCTCAGGAGGGAGAAGTCTCAGTTCAGTCGCTCAGTCGCATCCGACTCTTTGCGACCCCATGAATCGCAGCACACCAGGCCTCCCTGTCCATCGCCAGCTCCCAGAGCTTACTCAAACTCATGTCCACTGAGTCGGTGATGCCATCCAGCCATCTTATTCTCTGTCATCCCCTTCTCCTCCTGCCCCCAATCTCTCCCAGCATCAGGGTCTTTTCCAATGAGTCAGCTCTTCGAATGAGGTGGCCAAAGTATTGGAGTTTCAGGTTCAGCATCAGTCCTTCTAATGAACACCCAGGACTGATCTCCTTCAGGATGGACTGGTTGGATCTCCTTGCAGTCCAAGGGACTCTCAAGAGTCTTCTCCAACACCACAGTTCAAAAGCATCAATTCTTCGGCACTCAGCTTTCTTCACAGTCGAACTCTTACATCCATACATGACCACTGGAAAAACCATAGACTTGACTAGACGGACCTTTGTTGGCAAAGTAATGTCTCTGCTTTTTAATATGCTGTCTAGGTTGGTCACAACTTTCCTTCCAAGGAATAAGCGTCTTTTAATTTCATGGCTGCAATTACCATCTGCAGTGATTTTGGAGCCCAGAAAAATAAAGTCAGCCACTGTTTCCACTGTTTCCCCATGTAATTGCCATGAAGTGATGGGACCAGATGCCATGATCTTAGTTTTCTGAATGTTGAGCTTTAAGCCAACTTTTTCATTCTCCTCTTTCACTTTCATCAAGAGGCTCTTTAGTTCCTCTTCACTTTCTGCCATAAGGGGTGGTGTCATCTGCATATCTGAGGTTATTGATATTTCTCCCAGCAATCTTGATTCTAGCTTGTGCTTCCTCCAGCCCAGCGTTTCTCATGACATACTTTGCATATAAGTTAAATAAGCAGGGTGACAATATACAACCTTGACGTACTCCTTTTCCTATTTGGAACCAGCCTGTTGTTCCATGTCCAGTTCTAACTGTTTCTTCCTGACCTGCAAACACGTCAGGTTTCTCAAGAGGCAGGTCAGGTGGTCTGGTATGCCCATCTCTTTCAGAATTTTCCACAGTTTATTGTGAGCCACACAGTCAAAGGCTTTGGCATAGTCAATAAAGCAGAAATAGATGTTTTCTGGAACTCTCTTGCTTTTTTGATGATCCAGTGGATGTTGGCAATTTGACCTCTGGTTCCTCTGCCTTTTCTAAAACCAGCTTGAACATCTGGAAGTTCATGGTTCACATATTGCTGAAGTCTGGCTTGGAGAATTTTGAGCATTATTTTACTAGCGTGTGAAATGAGTGCAATTGTGCAGTAGTTTGAGAATTCCTTGGCATTGCCTTTCTTTGGGATTGCAATGAAAACTGACCTCTTCCAGTCTTGTGGCCACTGCTGAGTTTTACAAATTTTGCTGACATATTGAGTGCAGCACTTTCACAGCATCGTCTTTTAGGATTTGAAATAGCTCAACTGGAATTCTGTCACCTCCAGTAGCTTTGTTCGTAGTGATGCTTTCTAAGGCCCACTTGACTTCACACTCCAGGATGTCTGTCTTTAGGTGACTACTCACACCATCATGGTTATCTGGGTCATGAAGATCTATTTTGTATAGTTCTTCTGTGTATTCTTGCCACCTCTTCTTAATATCTTCTGCTTCTGTTAGGTCCATACCATTTCTGTCCTTTATTGAGCCCATCTTTGCATGAAATGTTCCCTTGGTATCTCTGATTTCCTTGAAGAGATCTCTAGTCATTGCTAACCTATTATTTTCCTCTTTTTCTTTACATTGATCATTGAGGAAGGCTTTCTTAGCTCTCTTTGCTATTCTTTGGAACTCTGCATTCAAATGGGAATATCTTTCCTTTTCTCCTTTGCTTTTCACTTCCCTTCTTTTCACAGCTATTTGTAAGGCCTCCTCAGACAGCCATTTTGCTTTTTTGCATTTCTTTTTCTTGGGGATGGTCTTGCCCCCTGTCTCCTGTACAATGTCACGAGCCTCCGTCCATAGTTCATCAGGCACGCTGTTTATCAGATCTAGTCACTTAAATCTATTTCTCACTTCCACTGTATAATCATAAAGAATTTGATTTAGGTCATTCCTGAATGGTCTAACTGAAGGAAGTGGGGAAAACCACTGGACCATTCAGACAGACAATAAGAATGAATAAATCTGGGAGTATGATGACGAGGAGCTGGGAGGGGAGAGACAGACTTAGGATGTGCCATGTGCTCAGGCTGGACTCCAGGAAGCCCCCTCTTATGCAGGTTACACTGTGAAGCACAGAGGGATCAGTATTCGTAAGTGTGACAGTTCTCACAACTAATTATATGCAAAATCTTCATGACTTTGTTCTTTCCTCACTTTTTTTCTGAGCTGTGTTTTTGCATTACCTTTCATTCTCTTGAGCACAACCAGAACAACAATGATAGACATGTCGTTTTTATAACATGCAGTTCTATTGAGGGTTAAATTTAATTTTTATGGTCTGGAATTGGAGTGGTTCCTCTCAGGAACTCTTAAGTATGCTTTTCTCTTTAACATATTTTATGTATTTATAAATCTGTAAAACTTGAGAAAACTTCATTGGGAAAAGCAAAACGAAGCCATAGTCTGTACTCTGAGGATGTTATTACTGCCAGTGTAACATGACTTTGACACCATACCAATGTGAATGTCTTTTCCTCTCTTTTTATCTTAATGGAAAGCAGGTGGGTTTTTTTTTTTTTTTTTATTGCACTGGTTCCTAAGACAATTTTATTTTTTATTTTTTTTCTAAGATAATTTAAAAAATCTGTATGTATTTTATTTTTAAATCTTTTGCTCTTCGTCATTAATTTTGTTTTCTAAAATTAATTTAAAAAATTATTTTAAAATTAACTTTTACTGGCGTACAGTGGCTTGACAATGTTGTGTTAACTTCTGCTGTATAGCAAAGTGATTCATTAGATATTTCTGCTCTTGCTGGTGCCTCACTTTCAGAAGCCTTTTTGTAGTGTTCTGTACAATAAAGTCAGTTTCCTCTAGTGCATAGCATGATTGTTGTTCAGTTGCTCGGTTGTGTCTGACTCTTTGTGACCCCATGGACTGCAGCAAGCCAGGCTTCTTTACCACTTCCCGGAGTTTGCTCAAACTCATGTTCGTTGAGTTGGCAATGCCATCCAGCCATCTTGTCCTCCCTTGTCCCCTTCTCCTGCCTTCAGTCTTTCCCAGCAGCAGGGTCTTTTCTAGTGAGTCAGCTCTTTGCATCAGGTGGCCAACATATTGGAGCTTCACCTTTAGTATCAGCCCTTCTAATGATTCAGGATTGATTTCTTTTAGGATTGACTGGTTTGATCTCCTTGCAGTCCTAGGGACTCTTAAGGGTCTTCTCCAACACCACAGTTCAAAAGCATCAGTTCTTTGGCGCTCAGCCTTCCTTATGGTCCAACTCTCACATCCACAGATGACTACTGGAAAAACCATAGCTGTGACTCTATGAACCTTTGTGCATAGCACGGGGCCTTGCATAAAGTAAATGCTTATGCATTGAATAAATGTAGACTAGTAGAGTTCCCCAAGTAGTTTTAGGGGACAGTGGGTATGATAGCTTCTTGATGTGTCAGCTTGGCTGTACTGAACAATAGTCCTTAGCTATTCAATCAAACTAATTTAGATTGAAGGAGTTTGAAGTTTGAAGTTCTTAATCAGTAGACTTGAAGTTAATAAAAAGGAAGATTTCCCTGGGTGGGCCTGGCCTAGTCAAGCGAGCCCTTTCAAAGAGGCCCTCCCTGGACTCCAGACTCCCGCAGCTGCTGGGTCTGCACTTGCTTTTCTTCACTGGATTTTGCTTCCCTGGTGGCTCAGACAGTGAAGAATCTGCCTGCAACGCAGGAGATGCATGTTTGATCCCTGGGTTGGGAAGATCCCACGGAGAAGGAAATGGCCACCCACTCCAGTATTCTTGCCTTGCAAATCCCATGGATAGAGGAGTCTGGCGGGCTGCAGTCGCTGGGGTCATAGAGTCGAACACGGACACGACTAAACAACTAACACACGCTGGATCTTGGGATTGCAGCCTGCTCATACTTTCCCTTCTTAATGGCCCGGGGGCAGTAAACTTCAGCCTGTGTCTTGTTGCCTTCATCCTGCTTGTAATCTTCCTTTGTGATTGCCTCTGGACAGGAGCTTCAGCCTGTGCTCACAGGTAAGAGCTTTTCATTTCTTCTCTTTTTTGAATGTCGACCCTATGGACATTATTTAACTGGTCCTCACAGTTGCATAAACCAATTCTTTGTTAATGTACACACACGATTTTGGCTGGTTCTTCTTCCTTTGTTAAACTCTGACTGATTGAGTGGGTATCTGATTCCTCCTCTTTTATCCCCAATGACACTCATTAAGTTTAGTTCTCAACTAGACATCCTGGTTGAACGATTTCCTGGAATCGTCAATGTCTAAAATGGATTCCAGTTGAAGTATAATTTTAATAAATCTATAAAATAATTTGGTTTTGACAAACTAGTGTTGCTTTGGGAGGTCAATGTTTCCTTTTTAAAATTTCTAATGTTTTCCATTTTATCATTTATTGCATTTTGTTTTCCCTTTTATTTTGATGAAAGAAAAAGAGCTTGAAAATTTTGAACGTGTCCAGTGAGCCAGGAATCTAACCACAGATCCACCCCAGAAAAGGTGGCTTTGTTGGAGTTACCAACAGCTACTAACAGCCCCATCCCATCTAGTGAAAGACGCTTGAGGAGGAGGGCTGGTTTTATCTGAGGCTGCTGAGCTGGGAGTGTTTTCAGCATACACTCTCATTTCCCTCCTTCCCTTCTTTGCTTTCTCTCCCAACCCCCACTTCCTTCCTTGCTATCTTCTTCCCTTTCATTTCTTCCCTTCCCCTTCCTCTCTTTCCTTCCACAAGCAGTTATGGTGAGGTAAAACTGTGATAAGATGGGCCAGGAATATTTCTCATTGGCAGGTCATCAGAGACTTGGAAGGCCAGGGCAGGCCTGGTTTGAGTGGGGGTTGGGAATCAACACCAGGAAAGGAAGCAGGAAGTGGACAGTTTGATCCTGCTTTGATCAGGGGCTGGCCCGAAGGTATTCATTTATCTGTATTTCTGCCTGTTTTTCTCTTGGGAAGCTGGTGCTAGGATTGCCTGTAACCTGGAGGCACCCCAGGGAAGAAGCGGGACCACAGTGGGACCCAGATGGCAGGAGAGGTGGGGGTGGAGGAAGCAGGTCATCATCCAGACCTGTGCCAAAGGCAAGAGAGAGTCTGAGGCTCATGACGGGCCTGGCCCAATTCACCATAGGTGGAAGGAAGCAAGGTCAGGTGTCCAGCCACTACACACATTTTCCTGGAGTGTCTTCTTGCTTGTATCTTTAGGGA
This sequence comes from Cervus canadensis, assembly GCF_019320065.1. NCBI lineage: Eukaryota > Metazoa > Chordata > Mammalia > Artiodactyla > Cervidae > Cervus > Cervus canadensis. The sequence goes on from NC_057410.1 coordinate 2,677,506, forward strand.
AATATGGAAGTGAACTGGGCATGGTGCTGGAGGAAGTAGCTGCTGTGGGCTATCATGACAGGTAGATGCTCTTGGATTTAGGCACTCAGAATCTTGTCTTTTGGGCCCACAACTAGTGGAAAAGTGTCTTGGTTCTGACTGGTGGGCTGAAACAAGAAGAAAGTCACTTCAAAGATGTCTCATTTTCCTCAGTTCTGATCCTACGGTGTTTGCTTTGTTGAAGCAAAGTAAATAGAAGAATAAAAGAAAGAGAGGATTACCTGGATTTTTTGGGGGACGTATTTTGTCTTGTGATAAAGAATAATTCTAAGGAACATTGTGCTAGAGAGATTGAAAGAAGATTAAGACTATGAAAATATTCTTTCTTGAATATAGGAGAAGTTTGTAATACTTTTAAATCACTGTCGAGAAAATAAAAGGATGTGTTATTAGGTAGTGTTGTATGAAATACATAGAGCAGCATATATTACTATTACTATATGTTTTACTTCTGGGAATAGCAAATGATGGAACAACTGTATTATGCACCCCAGCATTATAGTTTATCATAAAAGGGTCACATGCTCTATTACCTTATGAGAGAAATTGTATTTGAATTTTAATTCATTCCCAAACCTTGTGAATGATTAGGAAGAGGTTGAGTCTTTTGTAACACAAAGGGCTGCTGACGAGAGTTACAGTTCCCATTAACAGGAGTATAAGTGAAATAATTTTGTTTCAACAGTCATAGCCTCAGGGCAAATGGATCATAGGGAGTGATTAAATTGAAAACATGAGCCCAGTAATAATCACTATATATGTATCCCCTGTGGATGACCTCACTTTTTTTCCTCAAGACTTTAGCTTTCTCAAGACATTTACCCCTGGATCCAGATATACTGATAACAATAATAGGGTGATTGAATATGCCATTAGATTTTTCACCATAAAAAGTATTCTCAGCACAGGAGTCAACATATTGATATTTCTTTCTAAATTGAAATATTATACAGAGGGCAAAAGGATTAGATAGATTTAGCAAATAATCTGACGGCAAGAAAAATACCATAGATCAGCAACAGTGAGCTTTTGTAGTAAAAGCGTATGAACAGTAATGATCAAAACAACGATTTGCAAAGTTACAGGGTATATATTTGAATCAGAACAGCTCTTTACACATAAAATAATGAAAACATTATGAATGTTTACTTAAAGTAGTTATTCTGACCTGATAATTCTGAACAATTGGCAAAAATGGGGATTTATGCTTTAGCTCATAAAAGGAAGATTCTGCTTCAGGAAATTATGTATATCTTCAGAGCAGTACGACTCTCTGAAGGCTGCTTATTTCTGATGTATTTTTGGAGTTCCCTTGGCTTGGGCCACAATTGCACTCTGAATTTTTAATATGAGAGTTTATATCCACATTAACTACTCTATGTACCCTCCTTGCCGCTGGTATAGGAGGAACACTTTGCCTGACAGACTTGGCTGGCTGGTTTGTGTAGGTTTTAAGTGTTAACGGTATGCAAGACCTTCTGTACTTTTTAGGGTCATCATAGGCATGGAAGAAGAAACAAGAGCAGGAGCTGGCGTGAACGGAGGGCCGGAGGGCTAGAGACAAGCGCAGAGCAGCGTACCTGGAGAGGAGCATTCAGACACATTCAGACACAAGAAGAAAGAAAGGGCGTGGGGTACGTTAGAATTAAGCTGCAGTGGTGGAGAGAAAGAGAATGGAGGGGTGGGGGAAGGAGCTGGTGGTGTAAAGGAATTCTGGAAACTTCTATGAGGCCAGGAAGGAAGCCGTGAATATGCTTGCGGAGGTGTGTGTGTGTGTGTTTCCTGTGTGCATTTACTGCAGGAAGCCTTCCTCCTTTACTCTGAGTGATTCTACTGTGCTGAACAGGTACATACTCCCCTTTACCAGAAAGATACCTGATGTTTTGATCTAAGCTTTGCTGACTTGTGGAAGAAAGCCCTGAAGCCTGAGAAGAGGGTGAGAGGTGGTGGTGGTTAGCAATGGTGGGGCAATGTGAGAGGGAGGGTGGTGCAACGTCACCCCCTTCCTTCGACTTTGCGATTGAGGTTGTGTCTGCTTGACCCTGTGCGGAGGCTTCCGACGCGGCCCCCGCGGCGCTTGCTGTGTTCATGGAGCTCATCCGCCTTTGGCTGTTTACCATCCTACCCCAGCCTCACCGCAGGACAGAGAACTCTGCAGCGTCTCCTCCCAACCCACCTTTCCAACAAGCAAATTCTCTTTACAGAGTAGAAGAGAGAGGTTGTTTCGTTCAACCTGCTTATTGAATGAAGGAATGGTTTATCTTCTCCTGCCTGCTAATTGCACTTAGCCATTTCCAAACTTCTATTCTAAGCTGTCTTTCCCCACTCCTTTCCTCAGGGAATCTCCTATTCCTTCCTGGGTTGAACTTTATTATACATCCCCAGATCTTATTCTTTAGGATGTATTTCTCTTTCTTGAACTTCAGATCTGTATTTACAATTTACAATTGTTTGTTGTGTGCACTAAACATTTTTAAAACTCAACATGTCTATGTGGAATTCATTTCCTTCCTTCAGTGTGATTTTCCTTCTCCTTTATTCACTCAACCTAGAAATTTTGTCATGCCCCTTATTTCCTGCATCTAGTTAGTTAAGAAACCACATTCATTTTGTATCTTCAGGATTTCTTGACTCATTCCCTCTTTGCCATTCCCATGGATACTGCCCTAGTTCAGAACCTCATTATTTCTACATTGTCATTTGAATTATTCCCTGAAACACCCATGGCCATGTTATTTCCCACCTGAAGTGCTTAGCAGAGATGCAATAGAATAGAAATAGTCTCTGGCCCCTGACTCTCTGAAAGGTCCAAAAGAACCCAGTCTCTAAGGAGAGAGTCATGCTTTGCATTTGAAGGTGTTCTGCAAAATGCATGACTGAAAAATTCTTTTAAAAATTCAATATATTCCAGAGATGAAAGTGCTTCTGACTTGATTCAGCCATGACCTAATTGTCTTGGTGAGAGCTATTAATATGTCGGAAGGAATTCCTTCAGGTCCTCTCCTTCTCATAATGATTTTTTAAAGGCAATTCTCAAAATCAAGGTCAGCTCACAAGTGCATCATTTGTCATATACCAGATAGAGATTTTAAGCCAGTCTGATTCTGAGGTTTAAAATGTTTTTCATGTAAAAACTAAAAGCTAGTTAATTTAATTTAAAAATCACAATGCATATCTTATAATACAAAGTGGCCTGGTGACATTTATTTTTTCCATAATAGTACCCATAGATATCTGAAATGGTGGTTTTAAGGCACCTGGCACAATAGAAGGAATTTCTTGACCATCAAAATGCCATCTTGTGCCTTTATAATATGTAATTTTTTTTCTCCTTTGCCACCTCGGTCCCCTTTGCTTCACTAACATTTACTTCTTTATTGGACTTTCTAGCTCAAATTAGCTTTTAAAACATGTTTGCTGCTGCTGCTGCTAAGTCACTTCAGTCGTGTCTGACTCTGTGCGACCCCATAGACGGCAGCCCACCAGGCTCCCCCGTCCCTGGGATTCTCCAGGCAAGAACACTGGAGTGGGCTGCCATTTCCTTCTCCAATGCACGCATACGTGCTAAGTTGCTTCAGTCGTGTCTGACTCTTTGCGACCCCATAAACATGTTTGTTTCAGTGAATTAAAATATTGAGTTATACTGATTAGGGCTTTAAAAATATGTTTGTTTATTTTTGGTTGCACTGGGTCTTTGTTGCTGCACAGGCTTTCCCTAGTTGCAGCAAACGGGGCTTACTCTCTAGTTGCGGTGTGTGGGCTTCTCCTTGCAGTGGCTTCTCTTGTTGCGGAGCACAGGCTCTAGGGGCATGGGCTTTGGTAGTTGTGGTCCATGGGCTTTGTTGCTCTGCAGTGGGTGGAATCTTCCCAGACCAGGGATCGAACCCATGTCTCCTGCACTGGCAGCTGGATGCTTAGCCCCTGGACCCCCAGGGAAGTCCTGATGAGGGCTTCTGAGTTAAGCCAGTGTTATTGTGTTTTCATTTTAAGGATGTGGTACACGTGAATGCAATATGTTTCAGCAACTCAGCCTCACACCTAACTCAGACTGACAGGCATCTAAAAGTGTTGGCTTTCTGCCTAAAAGAGAGAGACATAGGTTTCTTTCTTTTTTTTAATGAAAGGAGTTGTGGTTTTGATAAGGGGTCTCTTTTCTTTAATAATTGAAAATACAAACTTAAGAGTAGTAGGGAGCCAGTTTTAAAAAGCCAGAAGATGCAGAGTTCTGAGCAGAGAAGATGCAGGGTTCTGAGCAGAGAAGATGCAGGGCTCTGAGCAGAGTGAAGCTAATTCGGTTACAGGGCTTGGTTTCGAGCACACGAGGTGCAGAAACAGGGATGTCTGTATAACTTCCTCAGGCGGTCGAGAGTCCCTAGATGGAGTGGGGCTGAAGAAGGGAAACAGCAGGCCACCATCTCTGCCCTTAATTAGGCATGCAGAACTGCATTTGCTTAATCCAACGCGTGAGGTTGCATATCTCATGGAACCATGAATGTTGATGCCTGCAGTCGCAGAAGATTACACACTTTATGAAGCAGAATTATAGATTTATCCAACTTTAAACATGTCACATATCAAAATCTGATTTTATGAAACAAGAAAATTAAGTTAATAATTTGCTTTACAGAAAGATTCACCGTAAGATTATTTAAAATTCAAACTCCCCTAGCATACTTCAGATGTGCTAGATTTACATAACTGCACCTACCCAGAACCATCAGAATTTTGCGCAGGGTGAGGAGCATCTCTCAGTAGCAGTATGAACTTGGTCTGAACTTGCTTCTGTGTAAGAATGATCTGAATGAAGGGCGTCTACAGATGCTCTTTCTATCCCATTGGGCCATCAGTTTAAGCCAAGTTTCAGAAATGCTTAGTTTCTTAGAGGCATAACTGTATAAATTAATGTGTTTGAGAGCTACACTTATCCCCCTCCCCAGGTTTATTGAGATATAATTGTCATGTAGTATTGCATAAGTTGAAGGTGTACAAAATGTTGATTTGATACAGTCATATATTTCAAAATGATTACCAGCATAGCGTTAACTGATACCTGTCTCAAGCCTCATAACTACCACTGTGTGTGGCTGTGTGTATGGTGAGAACATTTAAGATCTGTTCTCTTAGTATATAACCTTCAGGTAAATAATATAAGATTGTTAACTGTGATCACCATGCTGTGCATTAGATCCCCAGAACTCACTCATAATTAGAAATTTGGACCTTTTGACCAACATCTATCTCCCCCAACTGCCAGCTTCTGGAAACCATCATTCTGGTTTCTATTTCTATGAATTTGGATTTTTTTTAGATTCCATATATCAGTGAAGACATAGGTGTTTGTCTTTCTCTGTGTGACATATTACACAGCACAATGCCCTCAAGTTCTGTCTGTGTTGTTGCCAATGGCTATGTTTTCCTCTTAAGGCTGAGAAGCACTCCATTGTGTGTGTGTGTGTTAAGTAGCTTGCTCAGAGTTAAGTGGGATTTCTGTTTCTTTCAGGTTTGTTGTAGGGTGGGTGAAGAATCCACCTGCAATACAGGAGACATAGGAGACCTGGGTTTGATCCCGGGGTTGGGAAGCTCCCCTGGAGGAGGAAATGGCAACCCACTCCAGTATTATTGCCTGGAGAATCCCATGGACAGAGGAGCCTGGTGGGGTACAGTCCACGGGGTTTCAAAGAATTGGGCATGACTGACTAAGCATGCATGCATGCATCTGTTCTTAAACACTGAATGAACTAGTAAAAGTTTATCCCCTGCTCAGGTCACTAATCCTATTCCAGTTTTCAGAGACACTTTTCTGTCAATGGTCTGGGTTATAAATGTCAGATTTCCTTGAATGCAAACATATATACTACTAACAAAATCAGATTATGCCATACAAACTGAGTTTTAAAATTTTGGCAATCACGTTTTTCATCTCTGAAAACTCTTTCTTGTCCCTGATTGTTCATTTTTCTTCACAATCAGTTGAGAATACTAATAACTTTGAGGATACTGATTATACTTCTACTACTAATAAATAATAAATTTCTTCTCTTCCCTAAATTGTTTCTTTTTTGTGCTCCCAATGGCTATTGAGCTCTGATATTTAGTGCTTGATAAACTGGATTCATTAGCATAGGTAGCAAGCTGGATCTCCTCCTTGATGGTGTAGATTTTTCTATTCTATGTGTCTTTTTGGTGAGCAGCTTTTAGATGCAAATGCTATAAATTTTGTTGTCTTCCAGTTTTCTAATTAGTCAGTTTACCATTAAATACTTTTACCATTTAATTCCTTCTTCCTGCTTTCTCCAGGTTTATTTTGATCTTTTCTCCTAGCTTTGGAGTGTACTGCTCATTCTGGCATCTGGGCAAAACACGGGCAAAGTTATTTGGTGCTTTTTCCCAGTGCATCTGTTCTCAAAGACCAGAAAGAAAAAATATTTACTTCACTGAAACTTGCAGGGGACGTTATGAAGTAAAATTCAGAGTTTACAAGTATGTTCATGACAGGAGAGTGTCTTGAAGCGAGTTGGGAGGTTGGTGAATGAGGAGCGGCTGCTCGGGGCTGAATCTCTTCTCCGGAAGGGCTTGGTTATTGCTCACCTCTGTCTCCGTGGCCTTTTTGGTCCATACATCAAAGCACTTGAAGCCATAGCATCTCACTGCCAGAGTAGATGGTCTGGTCCTGCTGAGGACTAGCCTGAGTGGTGTGTATGAGGTGGGATGGGTAGAGACTGTTTGATGTGGCTTTCTGGGGACTGTGGAAGCTCCCACAGGACCACCATGGACTAGCGAATCCATTGTCTCTCCTTCAGTGTGCTGGCTCCTCCTTTCTGAGAAAAAAGCACTCCTGCTTTCCTCTAAATAGGCTCTCTCCAGCATCCTACCCTTTGCTTATGCAAACTTTATTTGCTTGCAAGGTGAATATGGTGTGCTCTTCCACTCTTACTATTTGACTTTGTTTCAGAGCTTCTTTTACTGGGTTAAGCCTTGGATTTTAGGAAAAATTTCAGAAGCAGAAGGTTTATAGGGAGCATTGGCTACTGCAGAATGGGCTCAAACTTAGGGGTTCAACTTTCCAGATTGTCACATTATTTTCTCCGAAGGGCAGAGTGGAGAGACCATGTTACATGCTGCACACTTCCAGTGGAGCCCAAAGCAGTCCATGCACTATCTGCATGTATTTCAGCATAAAAATATTTCATTTCCCCAGATTTGCATAAATGTCTAATAAAGAGGCACCACATAGTTTCTTATCTGAGGCTGAGTACCCTGGTTTGAGAAGGAAAGAAAACTACAAGAATTGTATATAGTAACTTTTGTTTTCATTTGGTCTTTTGAAGAGACAAAAATCTCAGGAGATTAATTGAGATGGGGCTTCAAGAGCCTGGGAGCATTGAGGAGGGAGGAAAACAAGCCTTTACCGAGGCCCTGCTGGGGACCCTGGCGGCTCAGATGGTAAAGAATCCACCTGCAATGCAGGAGACCTGGGATGATCCTTGGGTTGGGAAGATCCCCTGGAGAAGGGAATGGCTACCCACTCCAGTATTCTTGTCTGGAGAGTTCCATGGACAGAGGAGCCTGGCGGGCTGCAGTCCATGCAGTAGCAGAGAGTTGGAGGCGACTGAGTGACGAACACTTTCAGTTTGCTGCGTACCAAGTGCTGTGCTTATGGCTTTGTAAACATTCACAAGATGCCTCCGTCTTCACAGACATCAACAGCTGTGCAGATTAACGGAGTTAATGGCCCAGTTTTTCCTTTTTGCCATGCCGCTGTATAAAACCATTCCACCTGATTCTATACTGTGGTGTGTGACTTGCCTTGGCCGTTTGAGGTAAGCGAATGTGATGCAAGCAAGGATTAAAAGGAACGTGTGTGATGGGGTTTGTTCCCTCTTAGCACCCTTACCATGTCATGAGAAGGAGACTAGCTTAGCTGGCTGGAGGATGGGAAACACAGGAAGCAGGGCGAGATTGCCCTAACTGGATAAGCTGAGGCCACCCTCGATCAGCCAACTGCAAGCCCAGCCCTAGCAGCGCCAACCTACAGACATGCACAGGCCAGCCAAGCTGCAGACACATGAGTGTGCAGAGCTAAGCCTGGTTGCACTCAGCCTAAACCAACCACGCCCAGCAGACTTACCAGCTAAATAAATGTTCACCATTGTCTACCACTGAGATTTTGTGGTTATTTCTTGTATAGCTTTGTGCTGTGTGTGCGCTCAGTTGTCTTTGACTTTTTGTGACACTGTGGACTGTAGCCTGCCAGGCTTCTCTGTCCATGGAATTTTCCAGGCAAGAATACTGAAGTAGGTTGCCATTTCCTTCTCCATGGAATCTTCCCGATCCAGGGATCAAATCTGCATCTTCTGCATTGGCAGGCAGATTCGTTACCGCGCGCCACTTGGGAAGCAGCATTATTGGGGCAATAAATCACTGATACTGCCAGGTTTGTATTGCCAGTCACCTTTTTATTGATAAGGAAGCTGAAGCTCAGAAGGATTAATTGATGTACCTAAGGTTAGGAGTACATCAAGGCTGTATATTGTCACCCTGCTTATTTAACTTATATGCAAAGTATGTCATGAGAAATGCTGGGCTGGAAGAAGCACAAGCTGGAATCAAGATTGCTGGGAGAAATATCAATAACCTCAGATATGCAGATGATACCACCCTTATGGCAGAAAGTGAAGAGGAACAAAAGAGCCTCTTGATGAAAGTGAAAGAGGAGAGTGAAAACGTTGACTTAAAGCTCAACTTTCAGAAAACTAAGATCATGGCATTTGGTCCCATCACTTCATGGCAGATAGATGGGGAAACAATGGAAACAGTGTCAGACTTTATTTTTCCGGGCTCCAAAATCACTGCAGATGGTGACTGTAGCCATGAAATTAAAAGATGCTTACTCCTTGGAAGGAAAGTTATGACCAACCTAGACAGCATATTAAAAAGCAGAGACGTTATTTTGCCAACAAAGGTCCATCTAGTCAAGGCTATGGTTTTTCCAGTGGTCATGTATGGATGTGAGAGTTGGACTATATAGAAAGCTGAGTGCCGAAGGATTGATGCTTTTGAACTGTGGTGTTGGAGAAGACTCTTGAGAGTCCCTTGGACTACAGGGAGATCCAACCAGTCCATCCTAAAGGAGATCAGTCCTGGGTGTTCATTGGAAGGACTGATGCTGAAACTGAAACTCCAATACTTTGGCTACCTGATGCGAAGAGTTGACTCATTGGAAAAGATCCTGATGCTGGGAAAGATTGAGGGCAGGAGGAGAAGGGGACGACAGAGGATGAGATGGTTGGATGGCATCATCGACTCGATGGACATGAGTTTGGGTGGACTCCGGGTGTTGGTGATGGACAGGGAGGCCTGGTGTGCTGTGGTTCATGGGGTCGCAAACAGTCGGACACGACTGAGCGACTGGACTGAAGGTTACATAAGTAAGTGACTGGTCAGAATGTGACCTAAGCCCTCCCGACTCCTGCAAATTGCACTGAATGGGGATTAGAGCCAGAAAAGGTGATATGATAAATTTATAATCTTTGAAATAACAAGCTTAGTTTTCTCCTGGTCCCAATGGTTATCCTTTTTTTTTTCCCCCCAATGATCATCCTTTAAACACATGGCCAAATATGAAAAGAAACCTAAAAGTAGATTAGTTTTCAGGAAAATAAAGCCATTAAAATATGTTTTAATGTATTTACTAATTTTTTTCTTTTTACATATTTTAAGCTGAAACTGCTCCTCAAGTGCTCTTTCCTTTATGTTTATTTGATATATGCCATGAAGACTATGTAAAATCATAAAAGGAACTCTTACCTTTCTTAGGCCAAGAAAATAAAAGTATTATGTAGTTTTCTCTGTTGGCATAAATGAGTAGATTAAACATAAGTAGGAGATTCAGCATATCTCTATTTCCCCGACACAAAAATAGTGCATTTGACCACTTTTTTGTGTTTTAGTACATTTTTGTCAACAATCTTTTATTATATGAAAAAACCCATCTCTACTTCTCACAGAAGTTTTAAAATCATTTCACAGCTGAGTGGAACCTTAAACAGAGCTATCTTAGTGTAATGAAGCAGAAAACGATTGCTTTTTAACAAGACTGGTATATGGTGACAAACAGCTCATAAAAATCCCATCTGCCACAAAATCCTTCTATTTTAGCTGCCTTAGAATTTAAATAGTATATTTCCTATTTCTTTTCAGAAACAACAAAGGATGTATAAAGCCTTTGCCACCATCAAATTATGCTCCGACAAGGAAAGGCACTTGGTTCTTAATGGACTGACGTGGTCCATTCAGAGGACCACACATGTCTGGTGATGCCCTTTAGGGACCCTGACTGCTGCCTTCCACCACCCATTGTAGATTCCAAAAGTGTCATATAATAAAGCAATACCATTTCTGATGTTTCAGCGTCAGGGAGTGGCCTGTGCATCAATCGACTTTAGGTCTTGTTTAGTAAAAACAAAGGACAACTCCAGAGTTTGTAAAGAAGTGGGACCATTTGTAGGATCTCTGATTTTATGAAAAACTGCATTTTGTAAGGGGAGGCATTGCTGCCAGCTTCTATTTATGGTTTTAGATGACAACTATGTGTGTATATATATATATATACATATATATATATATATATATATTCTTTATTTGGGTGGTATTTTCCAAGTGTTTTCCACCCTCCTACTAATTCCATGTATCCCTTCAGTTTTCAAAACATTTAAGCTCAATAACTTGATAAAAGTATAAATCCACACTAGGAATCAAACCATGGTTTGATACTAGGTAATCTAGTATACTTTTTAAGATGCAAATATATTCCTTGATAAAAGAAATAAATCAACCCCTTCAGTTAGAATATAAAATATAATATTTACAAACTTATTCAAAGACATTTGCTTTTAGAAGAACCTGGGCTATTTTCTTGGAAAGGGCCAGTGAGAATTCATATTTAAATACATTCAACTTTCAAGTAGAATGTTATGGAATTTTCTGGTTGGGGATATGATGACAGGCTTTCATGAAATGGCTGTGACTCGGCTCCCGTCTTACTTGATAACAGGTGGAATTTTGCTTTAAAGGGTAAAGTACACTTGAGTTTCATTGATTGATTACTGTACCAGTGACTTGTATTGTTTCATTTACCCTTACAGCAAATCTTCGACATGGTTCTGTTAGCATCTCTACAACATAGGGAGTATGCAGACTAAGAGAGATCAAAGCCACACAGAGATGAAAGAGCTGGTCAGTGGTGGAACCGTGGTTTGATTCCAGAGCTCTTTATACCATGTCGTATTGCCTCGTGGAGCAGTAGAAGGAGCACTGAATTCAGAGTCAGGTCACCTGGGTACTTGCCTTGACCCTGCTTATACCCATGTCTGCTGAGCATGTTGCTTCATGTTGATGAGGGGTTTGGAGCAAATGTTGCTGAAGCTTCATCAAGCCCATTATAGGACCTTGTTACTGAAAGTGGGGTCTGGCTGTTCACCACTGAAAGTCGATACTTTCAGTATCGAAAGGCGATACTGAGAGGCGAGGTTGATAGAGAGGAGAGTTTTCTTTATTTCCAAGACTGGCAATTTGGGGGAGAAGGTGGACTCATGTCCAGAGGCCAACTCCCCACTGGGAGTCAGTGGGCAAGAACTTACAAAGGGGAGTTTCGGGGATGTGTGGGCTACAGGCAGGAGGGGGCTGTATGCAGAAATAGCACAGTCAGTTCTGACAGTCACCTTGAAATTGGTCGTGCAGTGGTCTGATCACAATCATCCTGATTGTGTTGAGTATAGATAATCTTTAGTTCTAGGGTTGATTTGTTCCCATTCCTTTGAGGCCAGTTCTCAGAAGTGTGGCAACTTATGTCCTGGCTACTGTCTGGTCAGAAGAAGGTAGTTAACTTCTTCCACCTGGTGAGGGTTTCAATATCTACAAGACAGCTCAAAGGAGACGGCTCAGAATGTTTTCTACAGCCCTTAAAGGTTCCTCCTCAAGGAACCTTTGTGTAATGACTCAGTTATTATTATTTTGTCCTGTTTGACTCTTATCCTTTGCTTCTACATTTTCTCACTTCTCTGATTAAATCTATTCTTTGACTGATGTTTTTCTACAGGCAAAAGGCAGGCAGAGGACTTGGGGAGGGAATCCCACTGTTTCGATCTAACAAAGGATGTTTGTACAGGAAAGCATGCAGACCGAAGTGAAGGAATTCGGTACTGTGTGCTACGTACTTCAGTTTAAATGTTGTTATTTGCCTGCTTATCATACACAAAATGTTACCCTAATGCTTAAAAATCCAAATAGTTTATATGTTCTCCTGTTGATGGACATTTAGGTTGATTCCAGGTTTTAGTTATTCTGAATAAAGTGCTAAGTACATTCTTGTGGAAATATTTTGTGGGAATGTGCACTCTTTCTCTTGGGTTTATAAGTGGGTGTGAGATTTTGCTCATCCAATAAATATTTATTGAAAAAGTACTCTGCTAGGCGCTGTATAAAGCAAGTCGCTCCCTCTTCTTCTTTACGCTTTACAGTATCTTTAGATTATTTAGACATAGGATATTTAGGATATCCTTTAGGATATTTAGACATTATCCTGCCTATTTTAATTATTAGCAAACAAAGGCTTAGAGAAGTTTAGCAACATCACATAGTGTTCATAGAGCTTGTGATGCTCATTCTGTTCAACTCCAAAGTCTGGGCCTTTTCCTACTGGTCCACATGGTCTTACTAGTGTGATTTTGTTGTTTAGTTGCTAAGTCGTGACTGACTCTTTGTGACCCTATGGACTGTAGGCCACCAGGCTCCTCTGTCCATGAGATTTCCCAGGCAGGAATACTGGTGTGGGTGGCCATTTCCTTCTTCAGGGGATCTTCCAGAGCCAGGAATTGAACCCAGGTCTCCTACTTGGCAGACAGATTCTTACCACTGAGACCTTTGGGAAGCCCAATGTGTTTTTATGTATCTCTAAACTTAAGATGTTGGATTACACATTTTATATATTTTATTTAGATAAAAAAAATACATCTAGAAATGACTTTAATTTCTGGAGTAATCAGAGTTTTGAATAAAGTGGCAACTCATACAAGAAGGGGGGGGTAAAATGCAAAGAATTATTAAAATTGCCTGTTATTATAGGTTTAGCTACTAAAGAGTTAAAAGAAACGAAGCTGTAAAATATGAACATATTGATTCTGTTTTCTAGAGCACACATTTTGATAGAGAATATTGAGTTAGTCTTGCCACAATAATTAGACTATAACTTCTAAAATAAATGTTATGCACAACAGAAAGAAGATATTAGATGACCATGGTTTGAATATAGATGGGGAAGATCTTATTAGAAAGGAATGAGCAGAGGTGAAAGACGCTTATTTTTCCAAGAACTACCATATGTTCACAAAACTGTATCCAACTATTCCATATGAAATGTTTCTTGTTTTCTTTAAAAAAGAAGAAGGAGAAGGAATTTGATCCACATAAATCAAATTCCCACTAAATATTGTCCCTTTTGCCATAAGAATCTGGCATAGATCTATTTATAAATAAATAAATATATATATATATATATATTTTATTTGCTTGCAGATTTAGGCTCTAATAGCTGCCGTCTTGGAGAATTAGAACAAGCAGCTGCTGGTCTCTCTAATTTTTAATGATATAATGGGAAAGAATATATTAATGCAATGTGCTGTGTCTCTTGATGGGTTCCAAACTCAGATTTTATTCCAGTTCTTTAAAATGGAAAATATCATAGGCCAAGACTGCTCAAAAATAAGGCCTAAGTAAACACCCTCACAAATCACAGAAGTTCATGTGGCAACAGCACAGGCTGCTGAGAAATGATCATGGCTCAGAAGCCCGGTTTCCATCCTTTGTTTCAGGGAATGTCTGTGATCTATCTTTCCAGATTTCCTTTCCAGTCACTTCCACCCCCGCTTTCCCCCTTTCCCTCCTTCTTCCCTTTTGGTGTGTGAAGGCATATTGTTCTAATTTCCTTTGTAATGAACATGAGACCATATGATATTAAAACCATTCTTTTTAAGAAATGAGGGACATCAAGAGTGTTTTTTTCTTTCCCCCAGTTCCTTTCTTCTGTCTTTTGGCTTCCATTCTAGTCTGTTTCTCTGTTTCATCTGCCATTTGGAATGACAGGTAGGTTTGGAAATGCTAACTCTTTTTCAGATGCTGTCATGCTTTATGATTTTCTTTGGTAGTATAAAGATAAAGGCAACCATAGTTCATATTCTACAGCCTACACCTAATGTATTAGAGGTGAAAGAAGCATTCCATTACATCTTTTCTTGGCCTCGAGCAGTATTAATTGCTTTATTATATTGCAATACTCTTATGTTATATTTCTGCCAAAGTCATATGAGTGAGGCAGAAAAAAATATTCAAGTGGCTAAAAATGAGGTTTATTTTATAAGATTATGGATATGGCTTCCTTGGATTCTATAAATGGCAAGAGTTCTCCATATATGGCAGTAGAGATATAAACTGACAGCAGATGTTTCAGGCGTGAGGAAAAAGATGAAAAACAGATCACACTGAGTTAATAAACTGAATTCTTGGCTTTGACACTTCCCCGACAGGAAGGAAACAGTACTGAATGAATATAAACATTCTGACACACACAAAATAAGGTGTACAGTGTTGGCTAAATTCTCACTTCCACCAGTCTCTGGGACTTCCTGGCCTCTGACTCTCACACCTAACACAAATTCTTGTCTCATTCAGGGTGAACTTGGGGTGAAGTCTACAGACTCGGAAGTCAGGAAGGCTGTCCTTACAGACTTGTTTGGGCTCCATAACTAGTCACTGGTTGTGTGGATAGAAAAAAATTCAGCCTGCCTGGAAATGTGTACTAATTTTAGGTTGTTTGAAGTGAATTAAACCAACAAGAGGTAATAAGGTGTTTTTACCTTTCACTCCTCATATCTTGGTGTTTGAATAAGAATATTCTAACCTCTGCTCTTACTTAAAATGGGAATATGCCATAAACTCATTTCTTTTCCTCATGCCACCCCTTTCCTCTCTAGAATGAAAGACGAAGAAGCCACAGGCTCAGAATTCAAATGTGAGTGGTTCTCATTGGAATGTAAGTCAATGAAAGGAGGTTTCCTTTTCCAAGAGAACCCCTAAGTGGTGGACTGTCTGCATAAATTGACACAAAACACAAAATAGTGCCATACTTCAGAAAATCCCTGTGAGAGCTGCTGGTGAGTTTCAATGGCAGTTTCATTTGGGCAAAATGCTAAAGCCAATGGAAATAATCAGTTTAGTTTTCATTTTCTTTCCCCAGATGATGATGTGATCTAGTATGCATGATGCTATTTAAGACACAGGCTATGTCCATGAGAGGTGGCATTAGAGAGATGTGTACCCATCAAGGATATTGGGATAAAAGCTACAGAAACTGACTCTTGGTAAAAAGAGAATTTGTTGGAAGGGTATAGAGGAGCAGCAGGACTGGAAAACTAGATTCAGAGCAGGAAAAGAACTGAGGGGGCTTCAGGAATCCATGGTCTCATCAGAGTGCTGCTGCTAGAATGAATGGGGGCTCAGGGTCAGATTCTTGGGAGAAGGATCTTATTGTATCAGCAGGGTCATAACTCTCTACCCCTTTCTTCCCATGGTTAGTGCCAACAGGGTTTCTTACTGAATGATCTTATCCCACTGTATCCAATGGAGGAGGGATAATTCCTTAAAAGAACACCACAATGGTGTTATTAAAAGAAGGGAAGAAGTCATGTTTATCTGCCCAAAGACATAATTGTCCACTGCATAGTGTAATATGCTGTTGATTTTATGCCATATTTTCTATGGCTTTTAGCTCTTAGTCTATGTAGTTTGTCAGAAGAAAGGGAACATGTAGGAAGAGAATGAGAAATACTCTTATCATTGCATACTGTACAACCTGAAGAGGTGTAAGTAGTTCACATGAGCACCAGTATAAATGGTTAAACTCAAAACTCTAATCTGCTGCCATCAGTAAAGATGCTGAGTTTTAATCCATAGGAAGTATCACGGCCTTGACTTTTTGCCTAATGGGGAACTTTGTCTTAGCTGACATCTGGATTTTAAGATATTCTTTTTTTTTTTTTTTTTAACCAAATAGAGAAGTTAACATAATCTCTCTACTTGTCAAGGAAGGGACAGAACACAAAAATAATGAACAAGGGACCCCCAGGCAGAAGAGCCACAGTCCTCACAAACTGAAGAGACACACATCCCCAGCAAGGAGTAGTCATCAGTGTCAGGTCTGTCTTGCCGAGCATATGGGAAAGAAGGAAAACCTCCTTAGCAATATTGTTGATAAATATCACGTATTTACAATTGCAGATGTAAATACTACTAATTTTGTACAGATGGTGATCAAGGCCCAGGCATTATAATGGGAATGTCCCAGAATAGGTTGGCAAATGGCAAGAGCAGAAGAGGTTTAGCAAACCCTAAGCAAAATGAAAAGAGAGAAAACCAGAATATTTTCTCATGGAGACAGTTAGGCAGCTAGATCAGAATTATTGTGGACTGAGAAATAGGCATTAATTATACTAGCATCTCCCTTTATATTGTTTATAATTTATTGTACTTAATTTTGCATGAATTAGCTGTAGTAAACAGTTTGAGGTTTTCATTTTATAGTGGTAGATCAGGCTTCCTGCTATTTCCAGATAACTCCTGGAGGATCAGAGAAGAGCTTGGCAGATCTCCAAATGGACCCAGAGGGCTCTGCACTGTAACTTAATGGGCAGGAAGAAAACAAGCAGCTGCAACCGCAAAACAGAATATGTTTGAGGACATCGTGAGATAAAAAGAACAAGATTTGTAGAGCCTTTGGGGCTTCAACACAACTGGGTTTAACTTCCGACTTTGTTTTTTACTTAGCACTGTGACCTTGGAAAACTCACTCAATCCCTCTGAACCTTACTTTCCTCATCTGAAAAATGGATATGATGAGAAAGTCTCTATCCTGTGGGGAAGTACCAGAAGATGAGGCATGTATGTCGTAGGCACAGCTCTTGCATGTAGGAAGAACTCAATATATGTTAGATATAAGTTTTATAAAGGGGCGAGAATCAAGTTATTCATAGGGCAAATTAATGGGAAAGTAAATTTTTAGTAAAGCTTTGGCTGTAGAACTGGAGGGTGCTTAGGTTATTGATAATACACAGGACATATATAATGAAGTAACTAAACATGATAACATGAATTCATGGTCAGCACTGTGTGAACTCAATGTCTGACCTATGTGATTTTTCTGCTCCAAACTCAATACAATCTCAGGTTGCATCCATGAAAGCTTGACGTCCTGACTATTTGGAGGCATTGTCACCATTATATTTGATTCTCATTCAATAATGTTTGTGGCATTCTGTGCATTTCTGGGGGTGGAACACATTTCAAGAGGGCCACTGATGGAATAGGTTGGTGGAATTGGTAGAGGGTCTGGCTATCCATGCCAAATGAGAAATGTTCGAAGGAATTGGGGATGAGTTGGAGCATTTGAGGCTGAAAGGAGATTTGATTGCTGTCTTCAAAAGTTGAAAGGCTGATCGTAAAAGAGATTTGCCTGAGTGCAGAGGATGGAAATAAAATGGAAGCAGATGATGGCTCAGAATAAGGAGGCTAATAATTAGAACTTCTCTATGTTTGGATGGTCCTCTTCCTAAGCTGATTTGGCTCCTGGAAGATTCACACATAGGCTGGACACGCTGACCAGAGGAGGCTATTTTTACCTGAACTTAAAGCTGTTAATCAGAAAACCTTGGAAGGTTGTTACAGGTTTCTGTTTACTTGTGGCTGCGCTAGGCCGTTACTGCTGCACGTGGGCTCTCTGTAGTTGTGGTGCACAGGTTTCTTGTGGGGGTGGCTTCTCTTGTTTCCAAGCACAGGGTCTAGATTCTTGGGCTTCAGCAGTTGTAGCTCTCAAACTCTAGAGCACGGGCTCAGAAGTTGTGTCACATGGGTTTAGGTGACTCTTGAGGTTTGATGCCCCACAGCACGTGGAATCTTCCCAGACCAGGGATCAAACCCATGTACCCTACATTGGCAGGCAGAGTCTTAACCACTGGACCACCAGGAAAGTCCTGTTCTAGCATTTTGACTCTAAAACTTGATATTCTCCAAGGACAGAAATAAAAAGCAGCTGCCATGAAGCCAGAGGAATCCCTAGTGCTTCTTAAGGATAATGGAAAATTTCTGTAAAAGAGGGCCCGCTTTCCCATTATCTCAGGAGTCAGTGTCTCTGTATCCAGTTGTGGAAAGGTGTGACTGGACAGTTAGAGGCTCTGAGCATCAGGGGCTCAAAGTAGAATAAAGGTGCATGTGAAAAAGTGGCTACACTTTTCTCTTTGCATCCTCTTGATTGTCAATCTGCTTTCGTTACTATTGACTTCTAAAGTGAAGGGTATTCATGATGTTAGGATCAAGTTTCTCAGTGCTGGTTGTATCAGACTTGGAAGGTACCCCGTGTAGTTTACTTAAGCAATTCCCTAGATTTCTTTACCACCATGAGGCAGACCATGTTTTTAAAGATGACTGCTGAAGAAACGGGAGAGCATGCTGTCTGTGCTCTTGACCATCGTGCTATCCTACCTGGAGGGGATATAGGGGAGGGTTGAAGGACAACAGTCTTTGGGATCAGAAAGGGGAGGGTTGAAGCCAACAGCCTTCTGGAGACCATGGTCAAACTGCTTGTACAAAGGCTCAGGCTCCTGGTCTCTCAAATGGAAGCAATAATAGTATCCACTTCATAGGTTAGTAACAAGGACTGATTAAACCGTGAAGTGATAAACACTTAGCATAGTGACTTGCACTTTGCAGGCTCTCAATGAACACTGTGAATATTGGGAATACCAGACCACCTTACCTTCGTCCTGAGAAATCTGTGTGCAGGTCAAGAAGCAACAGTTAGAACTGGACATGGAACAATGGACTGGTTCGAAATTGGGAAAGGAGTACATTAAGGCTGTATATTGTCACCCTGTTTATTTAACTTATATGCAGAGTACATCATGTGAAATGCTGGGCTGGATGAAGCACAAGCTGGAATCAAGATTTCCGGGACAATAACCTCAGATACGCAGATGACACCACCCTTATGGCAGAAAGCGAAGAGGAACTGAAGAGCCTCTTGATGAAAGCGAAAGAGGAGAGTGAAAAAGCTGGTTTAAAACTCAACATTCAAAAAACTAAGATCATGGCATCCGGTCCCATCACTTCATGAAAAATAGATGGGGAAACAGTGGAAACAGTGACAGACTGTTTTCTTGGGCTCCAAAATCACTGCAGATGGTGACTGCAGTCATGAAATTAAAAGATGCTTGCTCCTTGGAAGAAAAGCTATGACCAACCTAGACAGCGTATTAAAAAGCAGAGATATTACTTTTCCAACAAAAATCTGTCCAGTCAAAGCTATGGTTTTTCCAGTAGTCATGTATGGACGTGAGAGTTGGACTATAAAGAAAGCTGAGCACCGAAGAATTGATGCTTTTGAACTGTGGTGTTGGAGAAGACTCTTGAGAGTCCCTTGGACTACAGGGAGATCCAACCAGTCCATCCTACAGGAGATCAGTCCTGGGTGTTCATTGGAAGGACTGATGCTGAAGCTGAAACTCCAATACTTGGGCTACCTGATGTGAAGAGCTGACTCATTTGAAAAGACCCTGATGCTGGGAGGGATTGAGGGCAGGAGGAGGGGATGACAGAGGATGAGATGGTTGGATGGCATCACTGACTCAGTGGACATGGGTCTGAGTAAGCTCCGGGATTGGTGACGGACAGGGAGGCCTGGTGTGCTGCAGTCCACGGGGTTGCAAAAAGTCAGATAAGACTGAACGACTGAACTGAACTGAATGAACACTGCTGTTATAATTGGCTTTTACCCGTTTCTCATGCTCTGTCATGGTAAGAATGACAGATGGCTGACAGGTTTAACCCTACTTCAAGTACTCGTTACCGTTATTAACAGCTTTCTAATTATTTGGGGAGAAATTAATTCAGAATCTGGCAATCTGGTTTACCCAAAATATTTACTAAATACTAGTTATTTCTAGCCTTAACTAGAGAACTCTTCAAGTCTTTGACATCTTTATTAAATTTTAGCACTCCAAATGGTAAATGGAGTATTTATTTGCAGACTTTCCTAGAATACACTTCCGTGTTTAAAGCTACATAAGATAACAACTGGGAATTAGTTATGAGTTATTGAAGCTACAATAGTTATAGTCACCCTGATAATTCATCATGTAGACCCGAAAGTGAAGTGCCTGAAGAATTTCATATACCCTTAAACACTTATATTACAAGTGGAGAAGGAAAGTACTGAGTTTCTTTAATAGTGGTTGAAAAATGTGTATCAGAGAAACCTGTCTTTAAAAGACTAATAGAAAAGGGGTCCAGCAGATTCTAATTACATTTATGTTAAAAATTTCTTACTTCCTCTCAGAAATGTAAATTACTTCTTGTAAATGTTATAAAGCAGCTGTTCTTTAGCCCTTAAGTTCATTATGTACTTAATTATTACAGGAGAACATATTTTACAACCAAATGGAAATTTCAAAAACTACCACAGATTACATTATGCTGTATTTTAAAAAATTTGATTATTATAATACTATTATTTCTAACCTTCCATCAAAGAGAATAAAACAAAATCTATGCCTGATTGAAACATCTATAATCAAGCAATAAGAGGAATTAAAGACAAAAATTGACTGTGTTATAAAATTCCAGGCCCAAAGTTACTTTGCCTAGGTCATTAATATTTATAACTAAAATGTCCTTTCATTTGCATTAATAACATACCTTGGGATTACACAAAGAATAATTCATAAATATTCTGGAAAGGGGGAAGATGCCATAATTAAATCACAGTAATTAACATGGATATTGGGTTATTATTTGAATGAATCAGAAATTCTTACTATGCAAGTTGACTTTTCCATTATATTTAGAAGGTTAATATTCAGCAAATGAAAGATGTATAAAAGTAACGTTTTTAGAAACACAACTCTTTCTAAAATCTGTGCTCACAACATTAACGTCATTGAGAAAACATAGCATGTAACAAAGTTATATATTCATTTTTTAAATATTTAAGTTGTGTATTATGGGGCACCATGTTAATTTCATTAGTGAGACTTTGAAAATACTAGTCCAATCAAGCTGCACTGATGTTATACTTCTTAACTGATTTTTTAAATGCAAATTTAAAAACGAGCTATTGACCCATCTATCAAGAAATGGAAGTAACTTATTTTAATATTTAATCTTTATGATGTTTGGGAGTCCTTTAATCTTCAGGCAAAGCAATTATGTACAGACCAAATTTATTAATAATTTAAATTTTCTTCTAGACTTAAAAGACTTCCCTGTGTGCTACTATTTTATAGAAACTGTATCAAACCACGGAAATGTATTATCAACATTTGAATTCTAAACCTTAGCTGGAATTTTGACCTCTAGATATTAATTGTTGTCATTGCTGTACTATTTTTATATCCATACTGATTAGGTGATTTATCTCCAGTTTAGGTGGTCCCTAGAGCAGCAAGATAAGGTAACTGAGGCAGATGGCTAACACCATCAATGGTGTGAGCATCTGCCTCAGTTACCTCATCTTGGTGTCTTGACTCCTTCCTCACTCCCACCTCCTGCCACAAAACCCAAAGCCCTTCTGCCATCTCAGCATCTCTTGAAAACGTCCCTTTCTTTCCCGCTTTCCCACCACGTTGATCTGAACCGCCATGATCTTACAGGTTTGCAGGAATGGTCTCCCTTTCTCCAGTCTTGATCCTTTCAGATCTATCATCCTTGTTGTAGCTGGGATGTTTCTATTGACAAAATGCAAACCTGATCAGGTGTTTTATCTGCTCCTCAGCTTTCCGCACCGTCAGGGTCCTGTAGCTGACTTAGCCAATACTCTGATGTCTTAGCCATCTCATCCCCAGTTAGTATTCCTTCCACTCCAAGTCAGCTACGTATTCTCTCACTGCTTCAATTTTAAAATCCAAATTTCACAGTAAATTCATGCATCTCATTCTCTGAGGAACGTCTTTCCTGTTTAGCTCCTTGGTCACCCATAGAAACAGTTCTAAGAAGACTCTGAGAGCTTTAACCCATGTTCTCTCTACCCCTCAGACCTCTTTGGTCTTTATTCCCCTCCTCCTCATCCACCTTGAACCCATGATAATTTTGACCATATGATATTTAATGAAATGGAGCCGTCACTTTAGCTCCTGACAAATCTACGCTCCACGTGGGTCCAGCCTGCTCCCATCTCCACGCATACGCCCACACGGCAAGTGTTGCTGCCTGACAGCCAGGTTGGAAACAGCGTCGCCTCCCGATCACTACCTTCAGCGCCAGTTCAGTTCTGCACTCTCCCTTACTGCTGCTCTCTGGTAAGCTCAATCTTTCATATGCTGCATGGATTTACATCTTCCAGGTTCTTAGACTTCCACTGAAGGCTGCTCCTCAAATTCACTGAGAAAACAAAAATCAACAAAAGGGACTTTCATCAGCCTTTCCTCTCAAACTTCCCTGTCTGTATCATTTTCTCCTTTCCTGAAATAGGAGAAGTTTGTTTCTCCTTCCCACAAGGAATTATTTTTCCACATGGCTGTGAACCCTTATTCCTTATCAAAGCCCTATCCTTGTTAAAGACAGTCACTTAGGCTCTTTCCTCTCTTTTCCATACCATCAATCTTTCCCCTTCATTTGATCCATTTTCATTTGTTTACAAACACACTCAATTATCTCCCATTTTAAATAAACTCTTCTGGACTCCACATACTGCTTTAGCTGCAAAGCTATATTTCTTTGTTTTTTCTACACACTCTCCAAAGAGCTTTTTCAACACTCTCTCTAATTTCTCATCTTTACAAATTCTCAACTAAAAAAAGAAAAAGAAAAATGAACATTTATTTCTTGAGTGGCTACAATGTACCAAGCACTGTTCTAATGTTTTACACACATTAGCTTATCTAAACCCAAACAGCCCTCCTAGGTAGGGAGTATTATTAACTAAAATAAACAGGTGAGGACCCTGGGACACAGAGAGTGGCATAATTAGGATTTGAGCCCAGGCAGTCCAGCCCTGAACCTGCACTCTTAATCATGACCCAGTACTGCGTCTCTAGAAATAGAGCATACTTATAAAGCCTCTTTGCAGTCCCCAACATCTCCCTTCATTCTGAGGCCACCATTATCATTATTTGGGCAAGTATCCTTTCAATTTATGTTTTGATACTTTAAGGCATATATATCCAACTGTGAAGTTTTCTCATGTGTTTTCAGTATTTACATAAATAAACATAAATTTACCATACTTACCTTACCATTCATCCTCTTGCTGTTGTTACTCATTATTGTATTTTGGAGATCTGTCATATTTCCATATATTCTATTGTATGTATATATATACACACACACCCCACATTTAATTTATTCTTCTATTTTGGACTTTCGTTTGCAAATTTTATGACATTGTAAAGATGCATTAGTGAGCACCCCGTTAAGTATTTGTTTCTACTTTAATAGCCCTGTGTTCAGATCAATTTTTTTCCCATCATCAGTTCTTTAAACGTTATTAAAACTTCTTTTGATTTTTATTACCTGGTCAATTTACGTAAATGCATCATGTATCCCTGAAAAGAATACATATTTGATGTCTGTGGAGGAAAGGCTCTTTATAGCTGTTAGTTCAAGTAGTTTACTGTGATGTTTCTATATTTCCTTAACTTTTTCTGCTTAGTCTGTTGCTTTTCTATAAGGAGCATATTAAAAAGATATGATGTTAGGTACTTATTGATTCACAGTTTTCACCTTTTATCATTATAGTGTCCCTTCTTTTTCTTATTAATGCTTTTATTTTTCTTGTTAATATTAACATTCTAGCCTATATTTCTTTTGGCTCTTAGTATTTGCCTGGTATGTAATTTTTCCTCTTCTGTTAATTTTACTTTAAAAATGTCTTTGAGAAGTTTATGACTGGCTTTGTTTCTGTTTTAAATTTATTACCTTTTAATAGATAATTTAATCCAATTGCATTAGTTTTTATTAATGCTATACTTATACTTATTTATTACATGGATTTTACTTTGCTTTTTCCTTGCTTACTCCCTCCCGCTTCTGTAGGGCTTCCCTGATAGCTCAGTTGGTAAAGAATCTGCATGCAATGCGGAAGACCGGGGTTCGATTCCTGGGTGGGGAAGATCCCCTGGAGAGGGGATCCACTCCAGTATTCTTGGGCATCCCTTGTGGCTTAGCTGGTAAAGAATCTGCCTGCACGTGGGAGACCTGGATTGGGAAGATCCCCTGGAGAAAGGAAAGGCTACCCACTCCAATATTCTGGCCAGGAGATTTCCATGGACTGCAGAGTCCATGGGGTTGCAGAGTCAGACATGACTGAGTGACTTTTACTTTCACTTTCCCCTTCTGCAGCAAGATCCAGATTTCTTTATTCCTTGTTCTCCATTTGCTGTTTTGGAAGTTACATATTCTATTTTCATACCGATTTCCCCTAAAATTGACATTTATCCTAAACTTTATAATATTTAAAATTTATCAGTCTCTTTATTTTCCTCTGGAACAATTTTGGGGAGGGGTTTAGAAAGTTTTAAGTCTGTTCCTCAGCCTCTTCCAACAACCTTGTTGTTCAGTTGCTCAGTTGTGTCTGACTCTTTGCGACCCATGCACCTCAGCACACCAGTCTTCCCTGTCCTTTACTATCTCCCGAAGCTTGCTCAAACTCGTGTCCATTGAGTCAATGATACCATCCAACCATCTCATCTTCTGTTGCCCCCTTCTCCTTCTGCCCTCAGTCTTTACCAGCATCAAGCTCTTTTCCAATGAGTTGGCTCTTTGAACTAAGTGGCCAAAGTATTGGAGCTTCAGCTTCAGCATCAGTCCTTCCAATGAATATTCAGGGTTGATTTCCTTTAGAATTGACTGATTTGATCTCCTTGCTGTGCAAGGAACTCTCAAGAATCTTCTCTAGGACCACAGTTAGAAAACAACAATTCTTCGATGTTCAGCCTTCTTTAAGGTTTAACTCTCACATCTATACATGACTACTGGAAAAACCATAGCTTTAACTAGATGGACCTTTGTCAGCAAAGTAATGTCTCTGCTTTTTAATATGCTGTCTAGGTTTGTTGTATCTTTTCTTCCAAGGAGCAAGCATCTTTTAATTTCATGGCTGCAGTCACCATCTGCTGTGATTTTGGAACCCAAGAAAATAAAGCCTGTCACTGTTTCCATTCCCCCCCCCCCCATCTGTTTGCATAAACTGGCAACCTTGTTCAATTTAAATTTTGTCTGTTAAGTTAGTTAAAACTTGTTTTTCATACCCTGCCCAAATTAGTCAATTATTATTATAAATAAGCCATTGCTTACTTATATTTACCCCTCTTTCCTCACTGTTGCTTCATACTCTTTTTTCCTTCCTCCTGGGTTTAATTTCCTTTTTGCTGAAGTATGTCACTTAGTAGTTCTCTCAGAGAGTGTCTATGAGTGTAAATCTCTGTCTCTGATGTTCTAAAGATGTTTTTATTTTGCGTGAATTCCTCTATCCTAATTTAGATGGAAAAGCACTTTAGGTTGAGCTATTTTCCATGAGTGCTTTAGCAATATTATCTCCAGCATCTATTGTTACAGATTCTCAGTCTAATTTATCATTTTATAAGTCTTTTCCTTAGAGTACACTTAACATATCTTTTATATCTTTCAACTCTGCAGTGCCAAAAAGAAAATTATAACTGTGGACTTTCTTGTTTTCTTTTTTATTAAAGTATAATTGACTTGGAGTATTATAGTAGTTTCAGGTATACAACATAGTGATTTGATATTTTTATATATTACAAAATAATCACCACGAGAAGTCCAGTTGCCATCTGTCATCATACAGTTATTACAATATTATTTGATCACATTCCCTAGGCTCTATATTACATTTCTGTGATTTATATATTTTATAATTGGAAGTTCAGACTTCTTAGTCTTCCTTAACCACTTCCCTACTATTTCCCCTCTGACATCTACCAGTTTGTACTCTGTATCTATGACTCTATTTCTATTTTATTTCTATAAAACACTTGCTTGTTTTACTTTTAGATACCACATGTAAATGAGATTAAATAGTATCTGTCTTTATCTGACTTATTTCACTTAGCATAATATCTTCTAGATTCATCCATGCTTTTGCAAATGGCAAGATTTTATTTTTTATGGTTAAGTAATACTCCACTATATATAGTGGAGTATTACTTATATATATTATATATATAATATATATATATATACACACACACATACACACATGTATATGTATATATATATATGTAGTATAGGTATGGCATATATATTATATTCACCATACCTTCTTTAACTGTTTATTTATCAGTGGACACAGGTTGTTACCATATCTTGGCTACTGTAAATAATGACCTGATGAACATAGGGTTGCATGTATCTTTTTGAATTAGTGGTTTTTTTTTAGAATTTAGAATTAAATTAGAATTTGTTTTCTTCATGTAAATACCTAGAAATGAAATTGCTGAATCCGCTGGTAGTTCTATTTTTAAATTTCTGAGGAATTTCCATACTGTTTTCCACAGTGGCTATACCAGTTTGTAATACTACCAACAGTATGAGGGTTCCCCTTTCTCTCCATCCTTGCCAGCACTTGTTATTTCTTGTCTTTTTGGTAATAGCCATTCTGGCAGGTGTGAAGTTAAATTTCATTGTGGTTTTGATTTACATGTCCCTGATTATTAGTGATTTGTGCCTCTGTGCATGCTCAGTCATGTCTGACTCTTTGCTACCCTTTGGACTGTAGCCTACCAGGCTCCTCTCTCCATGGGATTTTATAGGCAAGAATATTGGAGTGGGTTGCCATTTCCTCCTCCAGGGCATCTTCTCGACCCAGGGATTGAATCCATGTTTCCTGCAAGTCTCCTGTATTGTAGGCATATTCTTTACCTTCTGAGCCACTGGGAAAGCCCTGTTATTAGTTATATTGAGCAGCTTTTTGTGTGCCAGTTAACCATGTTTTCTTCGGAAAAATGTCCATTCAGATCCTCAACCCATTTTAAATAAAGCTGTTTGTTTTTTTGATGTTGAGTTTATAAACTCTTTGTGTATTTTGGATATTAATCTCTTATCAGATATATTAGTTGCAAATATTTTCTCCCATTCAGTTGACTGCCTTTGCATATTGTTGATAGTTTTCTTCACTGTGTAAAACTTTTTGGTTTCATTTGCTCCCGTTTGTTTATTTTTGCTTTTGTTTTCCTTCCCCAAGGAGACACATCCAAAAAACTATTGTTAAGACTGAAGTCAAAGAAGCATGCTGCCTATGTTTTCTTCTAGAAGTTTTATGGTTTCTGGTCGTACATTCAAGTCTTTGTCCATATAGAGGTTTTGTGTGTGTGTGTGTGTGTTATGTATGATGTGAGAAAGCAGTCCAGTTTGATTCTTCAGTATGTAGTTGTCTAGTTTTCCCAACATTATTTAGTGAAGAGGCTATCTTTTTCCCATTGTGTGATCTTGCCTCCTTTGTTGAAGCCTAACTGACCATGTAAGAGTTGTACCATAAAGAAGGCTGAGTACAAAAGAATCGATGCTTTTGAATTGTGGTGCTGAATAAGACTCTTAAGAGTCTCTTGGACTGCAAGGAGATCAAACAAGTCAATCCAAAAGGAAATTAACCCCGAATATTCATTGGAATGATTGATGCTGAAGCTGAAGCTCCAATACTTGGGCTACCTGATGCGAAAAGCCGACTCATTGGAAAAGACCCTGATGCTGGGAAAGACTGAAGGCAAAAGGAGAGGGAGGTGGCAGAGGATGAGAAGGTTAGATAACATCACTGACTCAATGGACATGAATTTGAGCAAACTCTGGGAGATAGTGGAGGACAGAGGAGCCTGGCCTGCTGCAGTCCATGGGATTGGATAGAATCAGACACGACTTAGCCGCTGAACAAAAACGAGTGTGGTTCATTTCTGTGCTCTGTTTTTTTTTTTTTTTTTCTGTTGATCCATGTGTCTGTTTTTGTTTATGATACTATACTGGTCTGATTAGTTTGTGCCCGTACCAACTGCTTTGATTATACTACTGTAGCTTTGTAGTATAGTTTGAAATCAGAGAGTGTGTGGTACTTCCAAATCTGTTTTTCTTTCTCAAGATTGTTTTGGCTAGTTGAGATGTTTTTGGGTTTTCATACAAAGTTTAGATTTGTTCTGTGAAAAATGCCACTGGTATTTTGATAGAACTTGTATGAATTTGTAGATTGCTTTGGGTTGTATGGTCACTTTAACAACATTAGTTCTTCCAGCCCATAAATATGGTATATCTTTTTTTTTTTTAAATTATTTATTTGACTGTACCAGATCTTAGTTAAGGCATGCTGGATCTTTAGTTGTGGCATGTGGGAATCTAGTTCCCTGACCAGGGATCAAACCCTGACCTCCTGCATTGGGAACATGGAGTCTTAGCCACTGGACCACCAAGGAAGACCCAACAGGATGTATATCTTTCCATGTGTTTGTGTCATTGTCAATTCTTTCATCAATGTTTTAGAGTTTTCTGAGTGGATATCTTTTCCTCCTTTGTTAGATTTAGTTCCAGTTATTTTATTCTTTTTTGATGTAGTCGTACATGGGATTGTTTCCTTCAATTCTCTTTCTGATAGTTCATTGTTAGTGCAACAGATGTCTATATACTAACTTTGTGTCCTACTTTACAGAATTCATTTATTAGTTCTAATAGATTTTGGTGACATCTTTAGAATTTTCTGTATATAATATGCCATCTGCAAAGAGTGACAATTTTACTGTGCTTTTCCTGATTTAGATGCCTCTTTTTTTTTTTTTTTTTCTGGTCTAATTGCTGTGGCTAGGACTTCCAATACTATGTTGAATAAAAATGATGAGATGGGCATCTTTGTCTTGTTCCTGATCTTAGAGGAAAAGATTTCCCCTTTTCACCACTGGGTGTGATGTTAGCTGTGAGTTGATCATAAACGGCCTTTATTATATTGAGGTATGTTCCCCCTATACACATCTTGCTGAGAGTTCTTATCACAAATGAATGTTGAATTTTGTCAAATACTTTTTCTATATCTCAAGATGATCAAATGATTTTTGTTCTTTAATTTGTTAATCATGTATATCAAATTGGTTGATTTGCAGATGTACTATCTTTGGATCTCTGGAACTAATTCCATTTGATCATAGCTTATGATTCTTTTAATGTATTGTTAAGTTTGGTTTGCTAATATTTTGTGGAGGATTTTTGCATCTATGTTAATCAGTGGCCTCTAATTTTCTTCTTTTTGTGATGTCTTTTCCTGGTTTTGGTATTAGGATGATACTGGCTTTGTAGAATAAGTTCAGAAACATTCCCTCCTCTTAAATTTTTGAAATAATTTGAGAAAAGCACGTGTTAGTTCTTTAAATGTTTGGTAGGATTAGCTAGGTTTCCATCTAATATAAAGATATTTTTATTTTTAAATGAATTTCTGATCACAATAATTTATTTTTGCTTTTTGTTTATTTCTTATTACTGTTATTTCTTCTGGCATTACTTATTATTTATTATTTTAACTTTATTTATTCTATTTTTTCTGTGTTTGTTTTCATGAGTGTAAGGACATGGTGATCCAATAAAAGACTTACTCATATTAGATCTTGGTTTTCAGACTTCCTGATGGATGCTTAATATGCTAGGTCTTATTTCTCCTCTGGGACTAAAGTTACAGTACCAAAACTGAGATAAACTTAACCCTAAATTATGTGCTGTCAATATATTTTAATCAGAAGCCTAAAATTGCTTCAGAGTTTAATTCTGAAAGTCACAAATTTTGAACTCTGCCTGTGTTTGATTGCTCATGTAATATTAAACCCTAGTTGAGCCTTAATTTCAAGAAATATGAACCAAATGAAGATTTCAAGTACTGCTGAACCTATGGAAAGTAGTTTCTTTACACTTGCTAAAATATACAAATAATGAGCTGTTTCTTATAGATGTTTTTGAATTCACTTGTCATATTTTAAAAATGGTCAGGAGTTATTAGTGGTCAGGATACTGTTCCACATGTTTTCATTTCATGGTATTTCTATCTGGATGTCTGCTAGGCATCTCAAACATAATGCCAAAACTCTTCACATTTACCTCTCCTTCCCCAACCTATTTTCCCCCAGCCTTACATCTTAATAAAATCATCAATTGTCACCAGTCACTCCAGCCCCAAACTTGGAAGTAATTTTCAATTTCTTCTATTCTCTTTCTTCTCATAAGCAATCCATCAGCAAGTTCTATTGTTTCAGTTTCCAAAAGCATAGTCTTTCTTTCCAGTTTCTCTGCCACAACCTTGGAGTAAGTCATCATCTTTTCCCTCCTGGCTGCTACTCCAGCCCTTTCTCTAACTGCTGTTTCTGCTTCCCAGGCCGCTTGGCCATGAGCTGTGTGCTTCTAACCACTGTAGCTGGCTGCCTCTTGCCTGCTTGTTTCCGCCCTTGGAATAAAACCCAAACTCCTTACCATAGCCATTGCCTTTGGCAACATGGAGCGCATTAACAGGTTCTGTGGGAAACTTTAGTGAAACTGTGCCTGTGAATAGCAGTCTACTGAGGGTGAAGGAGCCAGTGGCAGTTTAGAAATTGTGACTAGCCAGTCAGCATTTTGGGAATTTCGATATGAAGATGAGGGGAGAGGTAAGGGGGCAACAAAAGATGGCATAAGGGATAGAAGAGTGTTTTTTGTTTTTTGTTTTTCTCTTCTTTTTTTTCCCTGGCCACACTGCACAGCTCATGGGATCTTTAGTTCCCTGACCAGGAACTGAATCTGGACCACAGCAGTGGAAGCTTGAAGTCCTAACCACTGGACTACCAGGGGATTCCCAAGGAGTGGTTTTGTTGTTTCTTTTTTTTTTTTTTTTTGAGAAAAGAGAGACTTGAAGCAATCTCATACAGGGAAGGAGGCAGAATAGAAAAGCTCGAGATATAGGGTGAAAAGATGGCAGCATAATGCCTCTGAAGGGGCAAGGAGAAGTGGGTGATTTAGTCTTAGACTCTACACTAGTTTTCGGTTGCTAAGTAACAGATTACCTGAAAATTTAGCAGCTTATATGATAAACGTTCAATATCTTACTTAATTTCTGAAGGTCAGGAATCTGAGAGCTGCTTAGCTGGGTAGTTCTGGCTCCAGATGTCTTGGGAGGGTGCAGTTAAGCTGGCGGCCAGAGCTACAGGCTCTGAAGATTTGACTGGCGCTGGAGCAGCTGCGTTTGAACTGGTGACAAGGAGCTTATGTTTCTCACCACACAGGCCTCCCCACAGGGCTGCTGATGACAAGGTTTCTAGGGCAAGCGATCCAAGAGCGTGTAAGAAAGCAAAAGCCCAAATAGACGCTGCTGTGCCTTTTGTAAGCAAACGTTGGTGTAATGGCGTCGTTTACCATCACTTCTGTTTGTACGTGTCAATCCTGGGACAGTGTGGGAGGAACTACAAACGGCGTGAACACCAGCAGGTGGGGATCACTGGGGTCCACCTGAGAGGACGGCCAGCACAGAACTCAAGTCCTTCTGCTCTGTCAAGAGCAGTGTGGGAGACCCGGGAGGAAACCGAGAAAGAGGCTGACCTGTGGCTTCGGGTCTCTCAGTGAAGCAGGAGGCAGCGGCGTTTTCTGAGAGCGAGAGGGTCGAAGGGGGACTTTGGAGGCGGGGGCTGAGGTTTGGAATCCCTCCTCAGGAGAATGGGAAAGCAGCCCCTTCCATGTGTAGAACCGTCAGGCCAGGTTGGGATGAGAGCTCGTTCTGATGAAATAGAAAATAAAAAATGTGCAGATGCAACATCTTGCCCGATGGTGTGATTTTTCTCCCTCAGATGCAGAGACGCCGAAATGGTGACGCTGGATGATTGGTGCTATCCAGCATGGGGCTGTTATTTAAAGAACGGTGTTGAGGCAAAAGAAGACAAGATAATTGTGGGAAATGTTTTGAGAGTGATTGAGATAATTCATCATGGGGCTGAGAGGAAGGACATGAAGCCATAGGTAGCTGGAAGATGTGAGAAAATGGAGAGACCAAGGAACTTAACGTTTTGATATGATTGAAGTGAAGCTAAAAACTAGAGGGAGAGGGGGAGGGCTGGATGCAGGAGACGGTGGTTTAGAGATGACTTTGGAGTTCAAGAGATTCCATGTAATGGACACGAGAAAATGCTTTAGGAAAGTATGTTTAAAATGAACTAGATTTATAAAAACCTGGACTTGTATACTCCATACAGCAGGGGATTATTTATCAGTCAACATGTGTTTGTTGAGCCAAAGCTACATGTCCACAAATGTGTGAGATCCTGTGGGTGATTAAACCAATGAAAGTATACTTCTTTCCACCACAGGCTCTACCACCCAATTTTTTGATTTACCAAAGTATTTTTCACTTTGTGCCAGAATACATCACAGGTTTTCTAAAATAACAAACATTGTCCTCTCTAGGCACTGTACCATAGAATTTGAAATACACAAATGGATGTTGTAGACCAATTTAAACAAATGTCTTGTGTAAAGTAAATGTAGGTGCTTTCTCAGTGTTCCTAGTTTGGAAAATATTTCAGAAAACTACTTTATTATAATAAATTGTTAGCAACTCTACAGAAGAGTGGTTCTCAACCATGTGGTCCCAGTAAACAGTATAAATACCACCTGGAAACTTGTTAGAAATGCAGATTCTAGGGTCCCACCTGAGATCTGAAAGGGAAAGTGCTAGTTTTTCAGGCATGTTCGCCTCTTTGTGACCCAATGGACTGTATAGCACACTGGGGCTCCTCTGTCCATGGAATTCTCCAGACAAGAATGCTGGAGTGGGTTGCTACTTCCTTCTCCAGAAGATCTTCCCGACCCAGGGATGGAACTTGGGTCTCCTGCATTGCAGGCAGATTCTTGACCATCTGAGCCACCAGGGAAATTAGAAACTCTGGGAGTAAAGTCCAATAATCCACATTTCAAAAATCTCTTTAGGTGATCTGATGACCTCTGAAGTTTGAGAACTCACATGGAAGAAATTAAAATAATAATAAAGCAAAGTAAAAAAAAACTAAATAGGATAACTCTTCCCTCTTTGAATTTTAGTTTCTACTTCAGAATTACTGACAAAAGCTATTTTTAATATTGTCATAAATAGTTCAGTGAAAACAATACCATTTTAATGTTACTAATACTTCTGGTTCTTATAACTTCTTCACAGATAACTTTTTACTAAAATCTTATGGTGCAAAGTCCAATAAAGAAAGTAAAATTCTATTTTGTAAGAAATAATGTCTATAAGGCAAGTTTTAATAGTTGAGATGAAAGTTCAGGGTCTTTCTTTAGATAGTGGATTTGCCCATCCTATTACCCTTAACTAATTTACTTCTTAGCCCTTAAAACACATTAAAAATAGGTATAGTTCAAGTACTCAATTATTAACTTCTCACTATTTTGATAGTTGCAACTATTTGAGTATACTGTTTTACATATAATTGCTGTATATACTATTTTCCCTAAAACTCTGTATAAATTTAAAAAAAAGAGTTTGTCAAATTTCAGTTTTCTATCATAAATGAGTATTGAATTTTGTCAGAATCTTTCTATGCATCTAGTGAGATAATCATATGATTTTTTTCCCATTTATTTTTATTAGTTGGAGGCTAATTACTTTACAATATGGTAGTGGTTTTTGTCATACATTGACATGAATCAGCCATGGATTTACATGTATTCCCCATCCCGATCCCCCCTCCCACCTCCCTCTCCACCCAATCCCTCTGGGTCTTCCCAGTGCACCAGGCCCGAACACTTGTCTCAGGCATCCAACCTGGGCTGGTGATCTGTTTCACTATAGATAATATACATGTTTCAATGCTGTTCTCTCGAAACATCCCACCCTCGCCTTCTCCCACAGACTCCAAAAGTCTGTTCTGTACATCTGTGTCTCTTTTTCTGTTTTGCATATAGGGTTATCATTACCATCTTTCTAAATTCCATATATATGTGTTAGTATGCTGTAATGTTCTTTATCTTTTTGGCTTACTTCACTCTGTATAATGGGCTCCAGTTTCATCCATCTCATTAGAACTGATTCAAATGAATTCTTTTTAATGGCTGAGTAATATTCCATGGTGTATATGTACCACAGCTTCCTTATCCATTCATCTGCTGATGGGCATCTAGGTTGCTTCCATGTCCTGGCTATTATAAACAGTGCTGCGATGAACATTGGGGTGCACGTGTCTCTTTCAGATCTGGTTTCCTCGGTGTGTATGCCCAGAAGTGGGATTGCTGGGTCATATGGCAGTTCTATTTCCAGTTTTGTAAGGAATCTCCACACTGTTCTCCATAGCGGCTGTACTAGTTTGCATTCCCACCAAAAGTGTAAGAGGGTTCCCTTTTCTCCACACCCTCTCCAGCATTTATTGCTTGTAGACTTTTGGATAGCAGCCATCCTGACTGGCGTGTAGATCATATGATTTTTATCTTTCAGTTTGTTAATATGGTATATCACATTGATTGATTTACATATACTGAAGAATCCTTGCATCTCTGGGATAAAGCTCACTTGATCATAATGTATTATCCTTTTAATGTGTTGTTGGATTCTGTTTACTAAAATTTTTTGAGGATTTTTGCATTCAGTTTTCTAAAATAGAGAAATACTTTATTTATTCATTGATATTGGGGAAAGAATTCTTCCATGCAAATGAGTTTTCTAGGAATCTGACCTATGTTGTATATCTACAGCTATTTTTATTTAGATATCTATAAAATTAGAAGATTGTTTGGTAAGGTGACCAGTTTGATTTTTCACTATTGAAACTCTGTTTTGAGTACATTTTATAATGTCCTTCTCCTCTAATTAAATAAATGTTTATGGAACACCTACTGTTTTCATGAACTGCATTGGGTGGTTAGAGGGATAAAGAGATGAGTGAGAGAAGTCACCCAGATAGCGCCGTAAAAGGAGCCCGAATTTCCTTCGTCCCAACATTCACTGAATATACAGCCACACAACGATCAGTTTCCTCTGAGAGAAATTCAGAAACAATTTGAGGGACTCCTCCACAATGGGCAGCTGAGAAAACACCCACACTGAAATAGGTAAGAAAGGCTGAGACTCTCTCAGCATAAACCTCACCGCCAGGAATGTTGCCTTATGGTCGGGAGGGAACCAACAAATCCCAGCTTCCCCCCGAGGAGTGGAGTGTTTGGATCACACATATGGTGCCCCAGCTTTTACGTCCAGACTGTTGTTATAGGTTTACCTGTAGTGCTTTGAACTTGTTGCCATTCATTTTATATGTAAAATATTAAGTGAGAGGACCTACCCCTGACTTTTTTCCCTGAGGTGTATTACTTGGCAATGTTTTGCCTCTAGCATTCTAGTATGAAGCGTGTAATTAGAATAGCATAACAACTGTGTTGAGTTTGTATATGCTGTATATCAACTGCTTGCATTGCTAATTTTGCAGGGTTACATTTGGGTTTTCATGGATGATATTTCGTTGTAAAGCATCTTCTACATACATAATTTTAAAAGACCCTAACCCTGTTCAGTGCTTTCCTCTCCCCCTCAATGTTAGCTTGAGCTTATTCAGTTTTCTTGAAAATACTCCAAAAATTTTGTAGAACTTTTTAATTTCTGCAAATTTGCATGATTAGTAAGACCTACTGGACCTTCAATGGAAATGACAAATGTAGCACTTCAGGAAAACCAGAAACAGTCAAATTCCAATGTTTTTATCACCAGGGAGAATGAACCTTATCCCAGGGTTGGGCTGAACAGATATTATCAGCGGTGAGGCAAGAGAGAAGTGAACTATGGAATTAGAATTTAAAATTCACAGCATGAATCTGAATATTAGAGATAACATATATTGACCCTTCTGATGTTTAACAGAGTAAAGCCTTCAATTTGCATTTCATTAAATATTAGAAATCTGATAGGATTTCTGTTGTTTCTAATTTTAAAAAAACACCTCTTACCAAACTACTTTTGAGTCATTAATTTAAGAAATTATCATGAGCTCTTCATTGCAAAATTCAGGCTTTAATGGAAGAAAGTAGGGAAAACCAGTAGGCCATTCAGCTATGACCTAAATCAAATTCCTTCTGATTAACAGTAGAGGTTATGAATAGGTTCAAGGGATTAGATCTGGTAGACAGGGTGAAGAACTATGAATGGAGGTTCATTAAATTGTACAGAAGGCTGTGACCAAAACTATTCCAAAGAAAAAGAAATGCAGGAAGGCAAGAGGTTGTCTGAGGAGCTTTACAAATAGCTGAGAAAAGAAGAGAAAGGGAAAGATACAATCAACTGAATGCAAAATTCCAGAGAATAGCAAGGGGAGATAAGAAGGCCTTCTTTAATGAACAATGCAAAGAAATAGAGGAAAACAATAGAATGGGAAATAGTAGAGATATCTTTAAGAAAATCAGAGATATCAAGGGAAAATTTCATGCAAGGATGGGCATGATAAAGGACAGAAATGGTATGGACCTACAGAAGCAGAAGATATTAAGGAGAGGTGACAAAAATACACATAAGAACTATACAAAAAAAGGTCTTAGTGACCTGGATAGCCATGATGGTGTGGTCACTCACCTAAAATCAGATATCCTGGAGTGTGAAGTCAGTGGGCCTTAGGAATCATTACTACAATCGAAGTTAGTGGAGGTAATGGAATTCAAGTTGAGCTATTTCAAATCCTGAAACATGATGCTGTTAAAATTCTACATGCAATATTTCAGCAAATTTGGAAAACTCAGCAGTAGTCACAGCACTGGAAAAGGTTGTTGTATTGCATTGTATTCCCAAAGAAGGCTGATGCCAAAAAGAATGTTCAAACTACCGAACAAATGAGTTGTGCTCATTTCACATACTAGCAAGGTTATGCTCAAAATCCTTCAAGTTAGGCTTCAGCAATATGTAACTGATACCTTCTAGATGTACAAACCAGGTTTAGAAAAGGCAAAGATACCAGAGATCAAATTGACAACGTTCTCTGGATCATAGAGAAAGCAAGGGAGTTTCAGAAAAACCTCTATTTCTGCTTCATTGACTACCTTAAAGACTTTGTCTGTGTGGATCACAACAAACTCTGGAAAATTCTTAGAGATGAGAGTGCCAGACCACTTTACCCGTTTCCTGAGAAACCTGTATGCTGGTCAAGAAGAAATAATTAGAACTGGACATGGAATAACAGATTGGTTTCAAATTGGGAAAGCAGTACATCAAGGCTGTATATTGTCACCCTGCTTATTTAACTTACATGCAGAGTACATCATGAGAAACGCTGGGCTGGAAGAAGCACAAGATGGAATCAACACTGCCAGGAGAAATATCAACAACCTCAGATATGCAGATGATATCACTTTAATAGCAGAAAGCAAAGAGGAACTAAAGAGCCTCTTGATGATGGTGAAAGAGGAGAGTGAAAAAGCTAGCTGGAAGCTCAACATTAAAAAAACTAAAATCATGGCATCCAGTCCCATCACTTCATGGTGAATAGAAAGGGGAAAAGTGGAAGCAGTGACAAATTTTATTTTCTTGGGCTCCAAAATCACTGTGGACAGTGACTGTAGCCTTGAAATCAGAAGACACTTGGTCCTTTGAAGGAAAGCTATGGCAAACCTAGACAATGTATTAAAAAGCAGAGACATCACTTTGTCAACAAAGGTCCATCTAGTCAAAGCTATGGTTTTTCCAATAGTCATGTATAGATGTGAGAGTTGGACCCTAAAGAAGGCCAAAGAATTGATGCTTTCGAATTTTGGTGCTGGAGAAGACTCTTGAGAGTCCTTTGGGCTGCAAGGAGACCAAACCAGTCAATCCTAAAAGAAATCAACCCTGAATATTGGAAGGACTGACGCTAAAGCTGAAGCTCCAGTACTTTGGCCACCTGATGTGAAGAGCTGACTCATTGGAAAAGACCCTGATGCTGAGAAAGATTGAGGGCCAAAGGAGAAGGGGACAGCAAAGGATGAGATTATTGGATGACATCACTGACTCAATGGACATGAATTTGCGCAAACTCAGGGAGATAGTGAAAGACAGAAGAGCCTGGTGTACTGTAGTCCATGGTGTCGCAAAGAGCTGGACATGACTTGGGGACTGAACAACACCAAATATAAAAAGTTTCTTATTTATAACACTCAAATAATTGATTAAAAAAGATCAGTAAGTGTTAGAACTAGCTTAGTGTAAAGTTATTCAGCTTTTATTAATGGCAATAGAAATGTTATATACCATATCTTTAGCTCAAGAACATGGTGGATTCATTGTTCACATTTCTTATTTAAATAGGCATATTGAAAAAACCCTGTTGCCTGTAGCATGATAGGAGAATATTTAGTAATATCATGTATTTGGTTTCTTCCTGTTATTTTTTCTTTTCTGTTTCATTTTAAGAAATAAGAGGTAATTTAGGGATTATAGAAGTTGTTCTAAATAATTTGGTGGTAAAACATTGCTATTCTTGTAATTTCAATTTTTGTTTTTGTGTTTATAACTTGGTACTGTTAAACTGACACTGCTAAATATTATAATTTTATATTTAATCACATTGACTATCAGAATTTAGATATATTTGGAGCATTTAATAATATTTCTACTTTTCTATTTATGTTGCTAGCTTTATTGTTTACTTTATCTGGTGATTTATTTTCTTGAAACTTACTTATTTTGTGTACCTTATCTTAATTCTTTGTCAATTGATAGTATTACAGTATAATAAATAAATCCAATTTATGTTACTCTGTTAAAGTCCAGGAGTCGCTTTTCTCTCATCTCAGATATCAGATAGCATATGGACATTTACATAATATCCTTTAAGATAAAATAGCCTGGCTTTGTTTGATAATTCAAAAGATAACTGTAGTAGAATGTTACAGACTAATAGAAATGTAGGCTTATGACATTGCTGATTGATATGGGATATGTTTTTGTGCAGGGGTTTTAAAAAGTCTGTAAGATTATGATATAATAAAGACTATATTTGAACATAATAGCTGTTATTAGGAACATATTTGATAAATTTTTAGAAATTATATAATCCAATGATTCGCCCCCCTCCATATTGATACGATGAAACAGATATTCAGGGAGATTAACATGACTTGCCCGTGTGGTATGAGTTGAATCATCAAAATCCTGAGTCTTCCTTCATTTTGTTTTTTTACAGGGTTCTTAAATCTATCAGTGGATATTTTTCATCAGTTTTGGAAAATTTTTGCCATTATATTTTAAAATTGCTTTGCCATTTGCTCTCTTTCTGGGACTTCCACTAAATGCATCTTATGTGTATGTATTCTCTATGTTTGTTACATTCTCCTCTGTATTTTCTATTCCTTTGTGTTCTATACTTTATTCTGCTTAGTTTCTTCTGATTTTTAGTTCACTAATTTTTGTCTGATTGCGTTTAATGGGCTGTTAAATCTGTTAGTTCATAATTTTGCTATTTGTTTAAATTTTGTCTGCATCTTTTGAGCTTTTTTTCCGTTGAAAATGAAACATTGTCTCTTAGCTCCTTGAATAGGGTAAGCAGATTTATTTTAAATGTTCAGATATCTAGAACTCCTATAGATCTGTTTCACTTGTTTGCTATTTTTTTGTCATGTAATCGCCTATCTTTGCCTGTCTGGTTATCTAGGCTTTGTACTAAAACTGTTTGTGGAAGTAGTTTGAAATTTAGAATGATTTCAAAGGTTTTTCTTGACTGGAGAGAATTAGCTTTTTTAAGGAACCTGAGGGTGCTAGTAATCTAGGATCACCTTTTTCCAATTTTAGGAATAAAAAAAAATTTCAGGGTCATCCATAAGATTTCCCTTATGAATATGATGCAGATCTTTGGGATCCCAACCCAAGACACTACAGATTTATCTGAGCTCCTACTTTTAGCAGGTCTGGCCGCCAAATTTTGAAACACTAGGTGATGAGATTGTCAGCAGTGGGTTTGCTTTCCGCAGCCTCTTCTGGAATTTGTCCTAAGGCAAAAGTAGATCCCAAGGAAAGTCTTACTTCTTTGGATTTTTGTTTTTTCCAAGATCTGAGCTCAGTTATCCAGCCATGAAATTAAAGATGCTTACTCCTTGGGAGAAAAGTTATGACCAACCTAGACAGCATATTAAAAAGCAGAGACGTTACTTTGCCAACAAAGGTCCGTCTACTCAAGGCTATGGTTTTTCCAGTAGTCATGTATGGATGTGAGAGTTGGACTATAAAGAAAGCCGAGCACTGAATTGATGCTTTTGAACTGTGGTGTTGGAGAAGACTCTTGAGAGTCCCTTGGACTGTAAGGAGATCCAACCAGTCAATCCTAAATGAAATCAGCCCTGAATATTCATTGGAAGGACTGATGTTGAAGCTGAAACTCCAATACTTTGGCCACCTGATGTGAAGAACTGACTCATTTGAAAAGACCCTGATGCTGGGAGGGATTAGGGGCAGGAGGAGAAGGGGACGACAGAGGATGAGATGGTTGGATGGCATCACTGACTCAATGGACATGAGTTTGAGTAAACTCTGGGAGTTGGTGATGGACAGGGAGGCCTGGCCTGCTACAGTCCATGGGATTGCAAAGAGTTGGACACGACTGAGAGACTGAACTGAAGTGAGCTCAGTTATTCTTTGCTATTTTGTTAGGTCTCAGATGCCTTCAAGCAGATATTTTTATATTTCACCTCGCCTTTTAATTGTCCACAGCAAAGGGATTGGTTCTAACTACCGAATTCTCCATTATTAGAACTAAAAGTTGACCTTTTCTTTTTTCTTTTTTAAAGAAGGTTTATAATTTTCAAATAATCATTATTAAAAAATTTTAAATGCCTAAAAATCCAAAGAATAGAAAACCTGTCATAAACTCACTCCTTCCTTGTATTTGTCAATTTCCTCCCAATCTGTTCTCCATGATTTTTTTACATTCCATTGCTTATATTATATTGCATTTTGTATGTCTATTTTTATATCTTTTAAAAATTTAATATATACCATATGGACTTGTTTGCTATTATGATGTATACTTAATTACCATCTTGCTAACTGCATGATCTGCACGTTAAATATACTACATCACTTTATAGAACCATTGTCTATGTTTTGCCATTTAGGTTGTATTCAATTTTTACTCTCATATATAAAACGTCAGTAAATATATTTGTGCTCCAATTGTTTTGTCTCAGAATTAGAATGATTAATTTAGGATGCATTCTTAGAAGTTGAATTGCTGGGTAAAATGGCCTGCATATATTTAAGACTTCTAAATTACTTTTACTATGAGTCAATTCCTAGGCAGGTTGATAAGAAGTCTGGGGGTCCCCAAGGAGAGGGGTCTGGAGTTCTCAAGGAGGAGGAAAGGAACAAACTTTTTTTTTTTCCTCTAGATTCCTTAGTCTTAGTCACATAAAACGGTTTTTTTCTTTAAGGCTGGAACTGATGATTACACAACAAACTACGCAGTTTAATCTCTGTACTAGGGATTATGTAACAACAATGAATCCTGCTTGAGGACAGTTTTTCCTTCCTGAAAACCTTCTGACTAATCCTCATATCTTCAGTTCAGTTCAGTTCAGTCACTCAGTCGTGTCCGACTCTTTGCAACCCCACGAATCGCAGCACGCCAGGCCTCCCTGTCCATCACCAACTCCCGGAGTTTACTCGAACTCATGTCCATCGAGTCAGTGATGCCATCCAGCCATCTCATCCTCTGTCATCCCCTTCTCCTCCTGACCCCAATCCTTCCCAGCATTAGGGTCTTTTCCGATGAGTCAACTCTTCACATGAGGTGGCCAAAGTATTGGAGTTTCAGCTTCAGCATCAGTTCTTCCAATGAACACCCAAGACTGATCTCCTCATATCTTAGAATGTATATTATGGGAGTGGGTCTGGTAGGATCTTTCTATTGTTAAGTTCTAAGCCTGTTATCCTAAAATGTAAATTGTGGGAGTGGGTCTGGTAAAATTTTCACAACTTGAGACATTATTTTGATTTATTGTAATAATTGAAAGGTGTATAACTCCTTTGCTAACACTAGTGAGGGAGCATTCTCCATCCCCTTCTGATGTCTGTGTCAGAAGCTTTCTCTGTCCCCTTTCGCTTTAATAAAACTCTACTGTGCCAAAGCTCTTGAGTGATCAAGCCTGGTGCCTGGTCCTGAAGTTAAATCTTCTTCAGAGACCATGAATCTGACATTGTTCACCATGAGCTATCACTCAGATATAGATTTAAGAATGTTTTACCCCATCTTCATGTTCCCACTTCTTTGCTATATTGGTTTTTTTTGCCAACCTTGTTTTTAACATTTGTGTCAAAATAAATATTGCCATTAGGATAGTCAAATATAATTAAGAATGATATTGAGAGATTATTTAATTTTTAACCACACTGTGAGGGTGGCTATAATTAAATGGTTTTCCTTAGTGAGAAAGAAATTAATTAGATGTTACAACATTTTGCAATAACAGTTTAATGATGACCCTCTTGATACTATTTTAGATACTATATTTATTCACATCTAGTGTAATTGATTTTGATTTTGACAAAGTTCAGAATCTCAAGTTTCTTTTAGAAATAGTTATTATGTTTTTGTATTTCCATGTTTTTTGCTGTTTTGCTTGACTAAATTGAGTAAATTAGGAGATATTTTCTGTCTTTCTTAGCTATGTGATGGTAGAGAAATAATTTCTTCTCTCTGATCCTTAGTTTCCTCCTTTGTAAAATAGAGATGAACTTGTGCTTCTAAGTATCTGGTGCTACTTAATGCCGGCAAGTCACCAAACTTCATTCTGACCATGTTTGGAAAAAACCCCTTAAATATATTAATAGCAACAATATAAGAATATCTTAAATATTGGGAAAATACCTTAAGCTAGTATAACGGGCCATATTTCATAAAAAATAAAGAAAAACTTTGAAAAATAACATTGAATTAAATGCAGATTCAGACATATTAATTATTAAAGTGAATAATGTAAAGTTTTTGTGCAGAATTTAATGATAGTATCTAAAAGTCAAGACATTTTTGTTTGATGTGCTGGGCCTAATTTATATGTAAATATAGGCCCAGTAGTATTGCCTAGACATTTAAGGACTGTCTTAATGGCTTATTCTGGGAAACCAGTGTTTTTCTCTGTTTGAACTTTATGCTTGAAAGCATTGTGTAAAATGTAGTTTAATATGTATATTTTGAAAAGTAAAAAGAGGCACAATGATTTTGGAAATTCTCTGGTTGAAATAAGTTCTGAATATGCTGAAGTATAATTAATTATAATCAATTTTCAGTAAAATCACCTTTGCACCAATTCTGGAGTCTGTAGGAGAATTGTCAGTTACAAAGAGAACACCAGAATGCTCTATTGACCTGGGGAATTTTGAAGCTGTTTGCCTACATAGGGCTACATAAGCTGCCGGGCTTCCCTGTAGCTCAGACGGTAAAGAATCTGCCAGCCATGCAGGAGACCTGGGTTCGATCTCTGGGTTGGGAAGATCCCCTGCAGAAAGGAATGGCAACCCACTTCAGTATTCCTGCCTGGAGAATCGCATGGACAGAGGGGTCAGGCAGGCTACAGTCCAGGGGTTGCGAAGAGTCAGAATGACTGAGTGGCTAGCACTACTGCTGCTTGCCTCCGTGTGGGTGCACGATTTTATACCCTAATTCCAGAGTGTCTTGGGGTGCGCAGAAGACATTCAACTGAATTCTGACCAGTTTAAAGCAGATAAACAGAAGAGTAAGAGAGCTTGTCAGCTATGATCACCTGAGTAGACTCTCGTATTTCTCTAAATATAAAGACTCAGCTCATCATGTAGTGTGGACATTCTAGTACAGCGTTTCTAAACCATTTTCACTGGGCAGTAAACTTGTGGGCTTGTTAGTGCTCTAATGCGTTCAGTACGTATGACAGCCAGTTATCAGTTCATTCCCCCATCTGCCAAAGCATCTGCTTTGTGCAGTAGTGGAAAGCATGATGACAAAAGGAATATTTGGGAGTAAGTGGCAACTGTGGTTCAGCTGAGGGTGATTCTCTCCGGGCTTTGAAAGTGTCCCAGGACAAGAAAACCTTTGGGATACACAGTCCTGCGATCATAAATTTCAGAAATGTAATTCTCTGGTAATGGACCACCGATACATGTACTTTTAAGAAATGGAGCATAAGAATATATACAAATCTTTATTTTAGCTGTTGTACCCTGAACAAGGGCATCAATACTCACCAAAAGAGACCACATTTAAGTTGAGATTGAAGTTGTCTTTATAGACAAGAAATCTAAACCTGGGGATAAAAATGTACCCATGCTCTGCACATCACTCAAATAGAAAGAACAAGTTCCAGAAGTTAGGGAGATAAAGACAGGCATTTTATAAATATAAAAAGCCAGAAGGACATTAAGACCTTGGATGGCCACAATTGACACTTAAAGAC
Organism: Cervus canadensis; assembly: GCF_019320065.1. Classification (NCBI taxonomy): domain Eukaryota; kingdom Metazoa; phylum Chordata; class Mammalia; order Artiodactyla; family Cervidae; genus Cervus; species Cervus canadensis. The sequence goes on from NC_057410.1 coordinate 2,721,990, forward strand.
TTCCAGCAATGACTTCTAAGGACTGCTCTTTTATCTGCAGGTCGCAGGCTGAAGGCTGGCAGCTTTGGACTGCAGATCTAATCCTACAAATCTGTAATTTGAAGGATGACTGAGGAGCTAATCACTCTAGGATTTTGACTGCCAAATGTGGGTTAGCCAGGATTATACTTCATGTCATGCTTTCGAGGAAAGTCTATCTCTTTTTAGCAGAGTTGGAATTTTCTTGGGCAATTGAAAGTTGCTAATGAAATTCTACTCTTTATTAAATGTCCACACAAATATGTTACAGCTTAAAAAAATTCCAGACTTAACAATCAGATACTGGAGTTCCTTGAGTTCTACCATTGGAGAAGGACACGGCAACCCACTCCAGTATCCTTGCCTGGGTAATCCCATGGACAGAGGAGCCTGGTGGGCTGCAGTCCATGCAGTGGCAAAGAGCTGGACACAACTGATCACCTGAGCACACACACATGGGTTCTCCCATGGTTATGAGAGATGCTAGAGGAGGAAGGAAAAAGACAGAGGAATTTAGAACTAAAGTGTTAGGAATAATTCATGTTGGAAGATCTACTGGAGATGAAAACAAATTATGCCTGAAACCAAGTGGAAGGATCAAGTTATGTGCCCAGTTGCCCAGAAGCTCATTTGTTTATGAACTGGAGCTTTCCCTGCAGTAAAGGCAGCACATAACTGATCCAATGATGGCAACTTATGGTACATTCTTTGGCTGACGAAGCTGGGGGTGATCTTGATTATTACACTAAGACTGTTGTTTGGATTCTAATTTTGCTTTCAGCTTGAATTATTTTGGGGTGGTACTTAGTTTTTTAAAGTTGCCTTTCTGTGAAAAGGTGGTAGGTGAGGCTTTGCTGGTTTGGCTGTCCATGATAGCCTTTGGTTTGAAAAATCTAACAAATCTCAAGTGATTTCTTTTGAGAATCCCAAGTTGGTGAAGACAAATTTTTGATAAATCTTTAGCAGGAATAAAATTACTAAATCTTTAATCCTAAAGAGTATTTGCTTTTTCTTGAGGGCTTCATTGCCTCTCTCATTTGAGGGCAAATAATGATCAATATTATTCTTTTTGGAAGGAGGGGATAAATTTTTTGTTTTGCTTTTGTCCAAGTTCAAGAGAAGTCAGAATTGAGTTGAGATTTAAAATCTTAACTCTCATTCTTTTCATGAAAAGACAAGCTGAAGGCTTAATATTGCTGTGTATTTTTCCCTCACAAACATTGAAAAATGAAGGAAAGTATGGATTATTTTCTAATATGATCAAATTTTCTTCACTACTCCTAAGAATACCACTTATTTCTGTTCATTCTTCCCTTTCACATGTGAATAGCAAAGTAGGGTTCCCATACTTGGTTCTGAGAGATTTCCAGTTTACGGGAAAAAGTATAGAGAATTTAACATACAGATCTTATGCTTTCCAGGATGCCATGGGTTAGAAAAGAGAAAAACTTTATTGCTCAACAAAGACTTTATTCTAAAGTTAATTTTCTTCTTTCTGGTATCATTTTTACTAGTGTTTATCATTTATTGTTCCCATTTAGTGTTTATCATTTACAGTATATATACACTGTTCAGATATATATATATATATATATATATCTGAAAATGAAAAAGAATGTGTGTATATATATATATATATATTTAAGAATGTATGTATCTATATATTCTTTTTCATATTCTTTTCCACTATGGTTTGTCATGGGATATTGAATACAGTGCCCTATGTGATACAGTAGGACTTTGTTGGGTATTCATTTTGTATATAAAAGTTTGCATCTGCTAGTCCCAAACTTCCAATCCTTCCCTCCCCCACCCCCACCCTTGCCAACTGTAGGTCTGTCCTCTGTGTCTGTGAGTCCATTTCTACTTTGTAGATGGGTTCATTTGTGTCATATTTTGGATTCCACATATAAGTGATATCATATTGTTTGTCTTTCTCTTCCTTGACTTCACTTGGTATGATAATCTCTAGGTCTATACGTTTTGTTGCAGATGGCATTATGAAATCTCTCTACCTTGATTAGGTCAATTAACGCCGTGTGTCCTTTGCATGGAGAACAGGACGTTACAGAACCGAGGTGTGCCCCAATAGTGAGCAAGTCATTGGGTGGGGGAGCTGAGTGCTGTTTTAGAGGCTTCCAGGGATCTTCTGCTGTTTACCATGCTGTGTTTTGAGATTCTGAGAACTAGGATTCCTGTCTTAGTGTTTCCAGAGTTGAGCCTGGTCTGCATGTTCATAATCTTAAATAATGGACTGGAGTTAAGTATCAATGCATAGCGTCGTTGGGTGTCAGGGCAGCAGCGGGTGTTAAATATTGCTTCAGGAAAAATGTATTTACACACATGCTGACAGCTCATTTCCAGGTGGGAGGCTCATGTCTGCTTTGTACAAGGCAACTTCAATCTTCCTCCCGTGAAATTTTAGACAGCTTGTCTGCAGAGGCTCTGCCAGACCTATTAATATTTATACATTCCATCCACACTCCAGTCAGAGCGTATAAGTTGCAGATCTTTCTGATTTGGAAGCTATTAAGATTCATGACCCTTTAGCTATTTACTTCGTGTGGTCTGGGAGCCTTTGCGATCAGCTTACACTTAAGAAGAAAGCAGAAATCATTATTGTTCAAATATTTTCCTGTATTGTGACCATTTGTAGTCCATCAAAGGGGTGTGAAGAGCTTTAGTGCATTCATTTATCTCAGAGGCACAGGTTATTAGGCGAGGTACTGTTTTCTTGAGAGGGATAGAATAGAAGTGTTACTTATACCAAAAATTGCTTTTTTAATCCCAAATCAATAACTTTGTCTGAAGTTTCATGTGTTATTAAGAAGTAATATCTAATCATTTTTTTTTCTTGAGAGAAGATGGTGATTGAGCAAATGATGGAAGCAGTGTGCTGAATAGAATAGAACAAAGACCACCAAATATTTAGCTGTGCCTTAGACCTGTCTCTGATGAGCTTCTGATCTTTTAACATATTAAGTCTTATGTGTCTGTAGCTTATAAGGTGTTGTACCACTGAAGACAGGTCTCAAATTGAATTAATTTATGGAACTATTCAATATGCCTTATTCGTGTTTCCAAGACATTTAATCCTTATATCAAGATAACATTATTGGAAAAAAATGAGAATGCTAGAAGAAAATAAGGGGCAAGGGAGGAAGAGACTGATATTTGTTCAGTGCTTACCATGGGCTGAGTATTTTACATTTATTAATTATTTTGAATGATGCAACAGTCCTTGAGGTAGATACTATTATTCCCATATACTGACTAGAAACTGAATATTAAAGAGGTCAAATAGCTTGCCCAAGATCACCCATTTAGTAAATAAAATTCTAACAAATTCATTTGTGATAGTCCCAGTATCTGATTATTTAGATGTTATTTCATCTGCATTTCTCATAGAAATATAACATGCTAGCCCTCAAAAGACCATGTTCTGGCGAGACTTACTACCTATGTGCAATGTTTTTAACGCAAAATTCGAGTCCTGTGAATTTCCAAGTAACGTAGGCCTGCTGCTTTGCTTCTGGTTCGTCTTCTGTTTCCTAACTTTCAAATAAAAAACAAATCAAAGGTAATTCATTTATTAAAAACAAGCATCACCTGCACCATTACCACCTTTACAACCACAACCTCTTGTACACCCCTTTGTAAAAGCCACAGACACATAAGGCTTACTATGTTAAAATATAGAACTACCTTTAATGTAGGGACAACATTTTTTGCAGCTTATACAAAATTTGCCAACACAACCTTTTAAAGGATTTTTACCCAACACATCCATATTTCAAAATATTGTTGTACAGAACAAAATCAATTGCTTAATTGACATTATTTTTCTTGCTCTGAAGATGAGTCAGATTCTAATCTGTAATTTCTTTAGCCTCAAATTACCTGTGTGTGGATAAAAGCAAAGAATGTTGTGATATCCCGCGTTCCTGAAGTGGCATTCCATTTCAGGGTGTGTGGGGAACTGTATCTCCATGGTGGCTGAGCTAGATTTTCTTTAGCAAGAGCTCGGGAAGAATCCATTCTCCCGCAGTGAGCATAAGGCTTTAGTACCAGTCATCTCAACTACTGAAAATAAGACACTGTGGTAACTCATTGTTCAGTTTATTCACTGTTTAGTCAGTTTTATAGCACACTGAAGTGGGTGCAGTGAACTTGAGGGACAGATCAAGAAAACAATACAATTCCTCTTATATTACCAAAAAAAAAAAAAAAGAATAAAAGCCCTCCCTAAACCAAGAACAACAGAAGAATCATGAAAATCATTACATACCAAAATCAGAATGAGCTTTCAAAGGCTCTTTCTTTGGGAAAAAGACAAGTTTTTGTTTCTTTGCTGTTTTTCAACATTATCATTTTTTGGTCCATCTAGTTTTCTGAAAAGTGGGCAGAGGATGAAGGACTGACAAAATGAAATAAACTTCTATAGGCTTGATTCTATTCTGCCTTTCTGATCTTTCTCTGGCATCCCTTGGTTTGCTAAGAAGTAGCTATTTGATGAGGACAAGCTTTATTTTTGAGGACCACTCTTTCCTTGAAGCCTTAAGTTCAAAGACTTCAGATAGTTCTGCTTCATTCACATTCTGGCATTCACAGCCTGGGTGAATTCACAAGTCAGGCTATGTCGTGCTAAAGAAAAACACCTCAGGAATTGCGCAGTGCTTAGGTCAAACCTAATTTGGGTGTACCTAAGATTTCTTGTCAGTTTCCTTTTGGTTGGAGGTTAAAGAGGGTAAATGTTTAATCTCTGTTTAATCCTTAAAGTATCTGCCAAAAAAGGATTTCATATCATAGTCAAAGTAGATTTTCCCGGCATATTTTTTTCTCAGAAAAAGGTTTCAGTGGGATTTTGAAGTATCTTCAGTGATCCCTTCATCCACCTTGGTCATTTGCATCTCTGTGGTGCCATTTGTCCCTTTCAGGGGCAGAGGCGTACTAACTGGAGATTTAAAAGTAAAAAAAAGAAATGAGACAGGCTTGTTCCTCAGTTGGATCCTACTTGTGTCTTTAAAAGCTGGTGGTACTTCAGAACCACAAAAATAAAGACAAACAGGGGCTTCCCAGGTGGCACTAGTGGTAAAGAATCTATTTGCCAATGCAGGAGATACAAGAGATGCAAGTTTGACCCCTGGGTCAAGAAGATTCCCTGGAGGAGGAAATGGCTACCCACTCCAGTATTCCTGCCTGGAAGAATCCCACGGACAGAGGAGCCTGGCAGGCCACAGTCCATGGCATCGCATAGCGTTAGACATGCCTGGGCTACTGGGCACACACACGTGCAGCATGTTATTATTAATTATTATAATATTGTTAATTTCTGTCACTCTGCTCCCACGCAGCGAAGCCATGATTCCAGCTCCAGCCTTTCTGAGCCCAGACCCCGAGCTGTTTCTTCACCATTTTACATCACTTCTCTGACTGTCCTCCTCCACCAACTGTGATCATCACTCCAGCCCAAGGGGTGACGCCTTCTCCACATTTCTCCTTTGGGGCCTGTTTGTGCCCATTTGTAACTGTGTATGTGTGCTGGTCTCAGCTGCTGGGTTGTCACCTCTTTGAGGACAGGGCCAGAGCCTTATACGTCCCAGTATTTTAAACCATTAATTTATAGTCCCCGTTAGTTTGGCAAATGCTTGTCTCTTCATGAGTATTTCTTTGGTGAATGATTACTCTCTATTTTGTCCCTTAATGCTTTAATGCACATGTTTGCAGAACAAAACCTTCAGAAATAAAATCCACATCTTTAATAATTTTCAGGCTTCACACAGGAAGTGGAGACAAGTTAGAGGAGCCCACGTCTGAAAAGGACTCTTGTGGACCCCTGTTCTCAGCTGTCATGAAAAATAGAGGAAGAGCTCGCTGTAAGCATGAGACCGACCCTGTGGTTTTGTGAGACACCTATTGCTAAAAAAGGCCACAATCTGGGTTGGATGTAGTTTTGGTACTCAGATTGGTGCTGTGCCAATTATAGTGGGATCAGATGGAGAGTTTTTATTGAACTTGCTTTTAAGAAAATACACACATCTCTTTCAGTGCAGGTTTCCTGTAGTATTTAAATTGATAGTCCCATTAGACACCATATGACATTAATCCATCAAAAAAATAATCAGTGTCTTGAGCATGCCAGTTTCCACTTGCACCTCTGTTCCAACCAATTAAATTGTTAGAAATTACAAAGTGATTACTTGACTTGCTGGAGTTCGAATGGCTGAAAAGAAGAAGATTCAATGCCACAGCTCTGGCCTCAGGGCCCCTAACCTAGTGTAGTTTTCATTATACCAGCTGTCTCTGGGCTAGAAATACTGGGGTCATGATTTCTGCTTTACCTACTTCAAGGGGTGGTTATACCTCATGAGGTTAATATATACTCATGAGTGGTGTTAATGTTAAAAGCTTTCCTCTGAAAAGCTTCGTAGACTGAAGCAGACAAATCTGACGCCTTTCAGTTTCCCTATATGACCTCATTCTGGGTAAATGCTACACTAAAAGGAAATCACCAATTCCCAAATCGTAAAAATAAAAGTCAGGAGAGCTCATGTTCTGTTGACATTCAAGAATAGACAAAATTTTAGAAAAGTCAGTGTAATTAGCAGAAAAGTAATTGAGGACACCCTTGTAAAGCTCAAATTTTTAGCACTAACTTTTTTGTCTTTTCATTTTATCAGCTGACCTCTATCCATAATGGTCATTCCTCATGTTCCTCTTTTAGGTTTAATTTGTTTTCCCCTCTCCCAACTCCGGAAGTCCTTACTGAAAGAAAATTCTTTGCAGAGTTGTTTCATGATCACCAGATTTCTAAAAAAGGTATGGCAGGGAGGAATAATTGTGATTCAATAGCCACCTTCCCCTTTCCTTCTACAATAGAACCTTTGCCTCTGAGTCTGAAACAATGACTGTATATCCTAAACCTCCCCTTCAGCAAGGTGTGACCACGTGTCTAGGGGCTGGCCAGTGAGATGTGAAAAACAATAGGCAGACTTATGAAAGTCATTCTTAAGGAGAGGATGGTGCCCCTTCTTCCCACTCCTTTTCTTCCTCCTGCTGCCGAGAAGATGGGCCGGAGATGAGCTTCCCTGAGCCACGTGAATGAGGGCCGGCACCTGGGCGGGGTTAGCGGAGCAACGGGAAGGAAGGGCTCTGATGCTGTGATGACTTTGCTAAGCTCGACTGCCCTGCCAGCTCTCCACCTCCTGTGACTGGAGGGAAACGAACTTCTGCTTAACTAAGGACAGTGCCAGTGTTGGCCTAAGAAACACATAGAAGAATCTATATATCCTCTAATACAAAGGCAGAGAAGGTGGGAGATTTTTTTCAGATTGGAAATTAGTTTGGACAATGCTTTCAATAAAATAATGATAAAATAGGATCAGAAAGTGTTCTTGTTCTTAGACCAAATATTCTGTGGTGGGTAAACTTGTAACACGGGCGTCAGTATCTGCTGACAGAACAAAGCAAAGAGAAATAGAGTGCAGAGCTCTGTAAATCAAGGTGTAGTTTATTACATGTTCGCACAGAAAACATTAAGCATTCTAGTCTTTACAATCGTGATGTTCAGATTCCAGCTCTAAACTTCACACAGTAGGCAATATTGAGGGGATCGCTTCAGCAGTACAACAGCAATCAACTATGCAATTTTTCTTGCTTTTGAGGGAAGACTTGTTGCTAATGGGGAAGGCCACCTGCTCAAGAATGCTGTCTTTAGAAGGAAGTGCTAACCGGTTAATAGTTTAAAAACATCTTAAACCAACATCAAAGAAGCTACAGAAGTATTACTTATTATTCATATTAACAAATGCTCATGCATTATTTTTAATTTGCATTGTACTGGAAGGTTTAGGGAATGAAAACTACCTGGGGAAATGAGGAGCCAGAGTGCACAAGCCTGGATCCCACAGAGAGGGAGAGAGCCAAAGAGTGATGATGAAGACATGAGAAAAATGCTCAGAAAGGGGGCAAACTGAAAGCAGACTATCTGCTAGATGGTGGCAACTTCAGAGCTTCCCAGGGCATTGTTGGCAATGCTAGCGAAATAGGATCTTAATGAAACAGGATCACTGAGTCGTGTCCAACTCTTGCGACCCCATGGACTGTAGCCTGCCAGGCTCCTTTGTTCATGGGATTCTCCAGGCAAGAATACTGGAATGGGTTGCCATTTCCTTCTCCAGGGGATCTTCCTGACCCAGGGATCCAACCCAGGTCTCCCACATTGCAGGCAGAGTTTTTAACCCTCTGAGCCACCAGGGAAACCCCATGGATCTTATTAGGTTATTTTAACCATACAGATTGTAGGACATGTGGCAAAATTAGCCTTTTTATTTTGCATATTTCCCAGCGTAACAATTTCAGCTCAGTTCAGTCACTCAGTCATGTCCGACTCTTGGCGACCCTATGAACCGCAGCACGCCAGGCCTCCCTGTCCGTCACCAACTCCCGGAGTCCACCCAAACCCGTGTCCATTGAGTTGGTGATGCCATCCAACCATCTTATCCTCCGTCGTCCCCTTCTCCTCCTGCCCTCAATTTTTCCCAGCATCAGGGTCTTTTCAAATGAGTCAACTTTTCGCATCAGGTGGCCAAAGTATTGGAGTTTCAGCTTCAGCATCAGCCCTTCCAATGAACACCCAGGACTGATTTCCTTTAGGACGGACTGGTTGGATCCACTTGCAGTTCAAGGGACTCTCAGGAGTCTTCTCCAAAACCACAGTTCAAAGCATCAATTCTTCAGTGCTCAGCTTACCTTATAGTCCAACTCTCACATCCATACATGACCACTGGGAAAACCATAGCCTTGACTAGACGGACCTTTGTTGGCAAAGTGATGTCTCAGCTTTTTAATATGCTGTCTAGGTGTAACAGTTTAGTTCTTTTCAATTCAGTCTGTATGATAGTTCAGAAGATAAACACTTTGGCAAGCACATGCATGCACACACACACACAGGCATGCTTGTTTACCTATAGTAAATGTCTCTTGATACCTATTGAATGGGCTTTCCTAATGGCTCAGCAGTAAAGAATCTGCTTGCAATGTGGGAGAGGAGGGTTCAATCTCTGGGTTGGGAAGATCCCTTGGAGGAGGGCATGGCAACCCACTCCAGTATTCTTGCCTGGAGAATCCTGTGGACAGAGGAGCCTGGCGAGCTACAGTCCATAGGGTCGCAAAGAGTCGGACATGACTGAAGTGACCAAGCTTGCACACCTATTGAACATCAGGCACTGTGCCTATGCGTCCTCAGGCATTTACCAATGCAATTCCACAGCACCCTGTGAGCGGGGTATTTTATCACCCTTAGTTTATTGGTGAAGTAATAGCAACCATTATTTTGAATGCCCTCTGTGTGCAAAATGCTTTAAATACATTCTTCCATTTGGTATTGACCTCTGCAATAGTACTTGTACCCATTTTACAGATGAAAGAAGCTGAATCCAAGAGAAGTTAAGAAAGGTTCCCAAAATGCACAGAGTTAGTCATTCCCATGGAATGTTGTGCTCCAAGCTGATGCCTCTTCACAAACCCACTCCTGCCCTGTCCAATGTCCTACCACCCAATGCACACAAGTTCATGAGATTAAGCCTCAGATTTTTCTGACAGTTAAATACAGGAGTCTGACTTTGCCTTCTCTACTTTTAAAGACTATGTTGAGTATCAAGTACTATATGAAAGCAAGATTTCATTATTAGTTTTAAAAATGACTCTATTAAAATAGAGGATGAAGGTAAATAATCAGTCAATAATTTGGTAGACTTTACATGCTGAAGTTGGCCTTTGGGAACAATATTTTTTAGTGAAATAAAAATGACTTTATCATTTATTCTTCACTAAGGATTGTATATGCAATTGATCTCTAGTAATGTACAAATCCTGAATAAATGAGATAAGAAGCAATGAAAGAATGAAATATGCATTTAACCCTTGTCCAGTCTTTCTATGTAAAACCAACAGTGTGTGTGTAAATACTGATCTACGTATTTCAATGGAATTACATTATTGGTCCACTTTTAATTTAATTTAGTACACATTAGAATTGGGTACATATTTCATAAAGCACATTACATAAATGTGCAGGGCCAGGAGGCTTTACAAGTCATGATTGCAGTTTCTAAGTTCCCAGAGGGGAAACTTGCAGACTTGTTGATATTGACTGAGTGGATGAAGGCAGAAGAGATGGTTATCTTCCAGAATCTTGGCTCATTTTTCTTGTTACATTTAGTTAATATGTGAAGTAATGGAAATATTTGAGATTATTATAGAGATTATTATCTAAAAAATAAATTCTGATTGTTTCTCCTTCCAGTATTTTCAAACTATCTATTATTAAAGCAAAAAGTTGTTTCAACTCTAGTTTTTATAGAAGATGTTTGGGGGCTTCTGCTTTGGTTTTATTTAATCATTGTGACAATTGCCTCAAGTCTTTGGGTGGATTTCTGAGGTGATGCGGAGCATTCTTTTAAGTAGGTCATGTGTCCGATGACCACGTTAGCAGTGAGAAGGAGAGGTGGCAAGAGAAAGAGAGCAGAGTCCGTGCTTTTTTGCGCTCTGGTGACAGTGAAGCATACATTTTTTTAAACCCACGCTACGAGCCAGGGCTTGCGTGCTCAGTCGTGTCTGACTCTGTGACTCCCCGGACTGCATACGGCCCGCCAGGCACCTCTGTCCATGGAATTTTCCAGGCAAGAATACTGGAGTGGGTTGCCATTTCCTACTCCGGGGGAACCTATGCTAAAAGCTGCAAAATCAGACCTCTGGTAATCCCTTCTTCCTCGAATTGGTTTTTGCAAAGCCAAAAGTCATGAGGATCAACACCATGCACTATGAATGGTTTTCAGTTCTGATTTGCAAAATTCTTAAGGATTTCAGTCGTGGTATATCCAGAGCAGAACTGATCCAATCTTCCATTGTCAACTTGCCAAATATTCCCAAGACATTTAGGAATCGTTCTGGAAAATTACATTGTGAAGAATAAATTCCTTTTTTTTTTTTTCCTGCTGAGGCCCATCGTTGAATTCAACCAAGAGAATCTCATCAAGGATTTCTTGATAAAGGCTGCATTGATTGCCTCAGCACTGAGAAGCTTAACGCCTTGAAGGACCTCCTCAGATAGATTTACACAGAACATTCAAGCCTGCTAAGGTGGTATAATTGCAGATACTCAGAAACCCAGTGGGTTTCGGAACTGTAGAAACCCAGTGAATTCGTGAGCTAAATGCCCTCAGCCAACTTAAGTAAGATAAGCAGGAGGCCCTGCAGATGGGTACTCTTCTACTCTGACTATCCTGTTTGCTTTTCTGAAAAGTGCCGAAGCCAGGCCCCCAAAATTGTTATTAAGCCTCAGCAGGGTATCTCAAAACCTCAGCAGGGTGTCTCAAAACACAAGAGGAAGTGTATTAATTGTACTTATTTTTTTTCTTTTTAAATAATGTTACTTCAGATGCTGTGTTGATAACTTTAAATTGTAATAAGATTGTTTGCGCTCTATATTTATTTTGAATAGAAAGGTAGGATGTACTCCAGGCTAGAGAGTAGCAGCTCAAGCACCTAAGTGTCAGACCCACCCTTAAGATGAACCCCGGTGAGTCATGCCCTTGGACTCCCTCCCTTTGATTATGGGTGGAATCTATGCCTTTCTTCTAACCAGTAGAATATGACCAAAGTGATGAGAAGTCACTGCTATGATTATGTTCTGTTACGTTTTGTAATGAGAGACCAGAAACAATCACACAGCAAGGGACATTTAAATTCACTTGATTTGGGGGCAATTCTTTTCTCCACCTAATATTCACTGCCCTAGGAGGCATTCATTGAGTGTTCTGAGTTGTAAGCAGCTTCCTTGGACAATTAAGTCTTGCTTTTGCAATGTAAAGACCTGAATATACAGGAAGAGAAGTAGTAAGGGCATAGCTACAGAATTACCAGTATGTAAGCGAGAGGACTTGAACTAACACAGTACAGATCATCCCTTTTGGATGAGCTGGGATTGAACTATGAGAGAATTAAAAGAAAGTACTTTATACTATAATTTTAAGACCGTTAAAATATCAGCTAAAACATTTTAAGACTTTGGGAAAGATTCATATTAATATAATTCATAATACTAATGGGAATTTTATTATCCATTATGAAATTATTTGACACCATTACCAATCTAAAGGAAGGAAAAGGTTACTTCTGAAATATAATTAACCTGTTTCACTTGGGAAGAATAGAAAGTTAAAAATAGAGTTACGATTCTCACCTGTATCTTTGGGCAGACTCACCTCATGAATGAAGGCAAATTTAATAGAACAATGGAGGTTGTCACATTACTAGTTTTCTAGTAGAGCCGATCAAATATAGATGGTCTGAAATTCTCTTTAACTCTAGCATGTATAATGGAATCTAGAGTCCGTGTGTTATTTTAAAGTTGCTATTTTGAGTAAACTTCATTAAGTTTACTTAGTGAGAGGTTGGCTTAGTGAGAGGGCAAAGAGCAGGTCCTTGACAAAGCCTTATCAGGGACAGTGACAACAGATAATAAAGTGGACAGGGTGGCTGTTTCCTATCCTTTGCTGCTGAGCTTGAGGTGTGGAGCTGCCTGACACATCTTTAATTTCCACCCTCAGGCCATAACAATCTTTTCAAAATGCAAGTCATTCACTGGGACCTCTGATTTAATTGTTAGAGTTTGCATCCCTTAGGGTGGCATGTAAGTTCTGTCATCATCACCCCCTCTGACTTCAGCTTCTCCAGCTGCACTGAAGCTTCGGTCATTCCTCTGGCTGGTTCAGCCTTCTGCCTCCTGGCATTCATGATGTTGCTGCCTCTGGCTAGAATGTCTTCTCCATACTTTTTTGGTCAGAGCTTGGCTCAAATACTGATTCCTCTAGGAAGTCTACCAGACTTGCAGTCTATTTTTTTTTCCTGTTTAAAATGTTTTTATTTTATATTGGAATATAGTTGATTAACAATGTTGTGTTAGTTTCAGGTATCCAGCAAGCTGATGCCATTATACATATGTGAGTGGCTGTTCTTTTTCAAGCTCTTTTCCCATTGAAGTTATTGCAGAATATGGAGCTGAGTTCCCGGTGCTATACAGTAGGTCCTTGTTGGTTTTTATTTTATTTATTTTGTGGTGGTTTAGTTGCTAAGTCCTACTCTTGTGACCTCATGGACTGTAGCCCATTAGGCTCCTCTGTCCATGGGATTTCCCAGGCAAGAATACTGGAGTGGGTTTCTTTCTCCAGGGGATCTTCCTGCCGCAGGGATTGAACCCACGTCTCCTGCATTGCAGGTGGATTCTTTACTGATTGAGCCACCAGGGAAGCCCTTTATTAATTTATTCTCTTTTTAAAAAAGTTTTTAACTTTATATTGGAGTACAGTTGATTAACAAGGCTGTATTAATTTCAGGTGGACAGCAAAGTGATTCAGTTATAAGTATGCTTGTTATCTATTCTTTTTCAAATCCTTTTTCCGTTTAGGTTGTTACATAATATTGAGCAGAGTGCCCTGTGAGTACAGTAGGTCCTTGCTGGTCATCCATTTAAAATATAACAGTGTGTACGTGTCCATCCCAAACTCCCCATCTATCTCTCCCTCCCACTGTTCCCCCCCCCCCGGTAACCATAAATTACATGGTCTTGTAATTGAGTTCATTTGTATCACTGTTTTAGACCCCACATGTAAGCGATATCACATATTTGTCTTTTTTCATAATTTAAACATTTTACCCTGTCTGTGCTTCCCTTTGTCACAACAGTGATACTGCAAGTAATGGTTGATCATCTTCTTTCCTTACTAGACTGTGGTTTCCCTGAGGGTAGGAAAGCTTCACAGGTGGTGCTAGTGGTAACGGACCTGCCTGCCAATGCAGAAGACATAAGAGACATGGGTTCAGTTCCTGGGTCGGGAAGATCCACTGGAGGAGGGCATGGCAACCCAGTCCAGTGTTCTTGCCTGGAGAATCCCCATGGACAGAGGAGCCTGGTGGGCTACAGTCTGTAGTGTTGCAGATTTGGACATGACTGAAGTGACTTAGCACACACACACAGGATTACTTAATAAATTTTGTATCCCCAAGGCTTGTCCTATTTATTGTGCATTTTTTTGTGCACCAAATGCTATACAAAAAAATGTGTATTAGCTCCTTTAATCCTTCAAATTCCGTTGTGAGGTAAGTGCTAATTTAATCTCCATTGTATCAATGAGGAACTGGGGCCCAGAGAGGTTAAGTAACTTACTTGATGCCACACAGCTAGTAACAGGTGGAGCTAGGTTATGAACACCCAGGCAGTCTGGCTTCATAGCCTGTCCTCTCAGCTACATGAGCTACTGTCTCACTGGTGCCTGACATATACTGGGTCTTTAATACATGATGGTGGAATGAATCGCTGGGGAGTAGAGGCATGTGACGCAGAGGCAATGAGACCTGACTATGGGCTCATAAACAGCTCGGAGAGCAGTGATCCATGGTTCAGGTAGAACAGAGATGGTTGGGGAAAGGAGATTAGCTGGGGAAGCCATTTTTATCTCTACCAGACTCATGATTTTAATGTGCTATAGTTCATCAGGGACTGTCCTGGGGGGTCAGGGCACCCTCTAACTTGTAGAAGGACATGTGTGACAAACAGCTGGAAAAGGGGAGAGCATTATCAAGTCAAGAATAACGAGGTTTTCAGATGCAGAGTGTTTTTACTGATATACACACACCGGAGAATTTCCTCGAGCAAGAAGGCCATACTAGCACCATCTTCATACCCTGAACTGTTCTCAGTCCTGTGGGAGATGCAGAAAAGTGGAGGCAGAGCTGTCTGCTTACAGCGTGTTACAGTGTGTGCGCACAATCCGATTTTTACGCAGAGAAAACACGTTATATTGGGGGATATGCTTCACTCAGCCCTGGGCACCCCAGCTCTGTTAACATTATTGTTAATAACAATACAATAAAGCTCCAGCTACCATAAACATTTATAATCACTTAAAAAAAATAACATTCCAATCCAAATGCTGTAAAAATGGGCATAAGTGTCCCATATACTTTGATTGTAGTTGAGGCTCTATTGTAGTATCAAGTACACACATAGCAGTTAAAAATGTAATTCCATTCTATCATAAATTTGATTGAAAACTAATATACCAGTTTTAGTTAACACTAAATATTTAAGTAGCTACAATTTTCTATGCGTCCTTGGAGTCCAGAAGGGCTCTGCTGGAATGATTTGGAAGGGTCAAGTTTTTAAAAGTCCCATCTGAGGAAGTCCTGCTAAGATCTTTTTTTTTTTTTCCTTCTTAAATTTTGCTGAAGCAAGCAAAGGTGTTGAAAAGAATTCTGCTCTTTTAAACTGACCTTAAAGTACTATGGTAGTTACTGAAATGTTGAAGATTATGATCATAAAAGTGCATCTTTTTTCCCAGTGAAAAGCATTTATGAAAGAGTTAAGAGTTAACCCTCACATTCTCCTCCTCACCTTCTCTCATGACTTTGACTTATTCAAAGTAATGAGTGATTTGCAGACTCAAGGTATCAACAGTGAGAGCAACCACCCTTCACCTGACAATTCCCTGGCAGCAGTCAGGGTCGTGAAGGGAGCTTTAGACTTTTCTCCTGCATCACAGGCCCTGGACTTCTCCATCTGTTGGTTATCCCCACTTGGAGAACCTGTAAGCATATTATCAAAAACAAAAATCCTTTTCTTTCCTTTGAGACATTCTTTTCTTCTCCACTTATCTATTCACTCAGAAAATGACCATGGCTAGTTGAGTGGATGAATAAATGAAAAAAAAAAAAAAGGACCAGGTAATCAGCAAAGACTTAAAAAAAGGAAGCTGAAGCTGCATGGTATGTATATCAGTAAGAGTTCAACGCAGGCAACAGGGTATCTTACCCTGAGAGGGATTTACTACAAGGACCTGGATGCTTAAAAATCACTGGAAGGCCTGGAGGTAGTGGATCCTCTGGACTTTTTGACCAGCTGTGACTTGAGGTCAGGGAGCTACTCCTATCGCCATTGTTACTGCTTTTGTAACTTCCTGGGGCTTCCCTGGTGGCTCAGACGGTAAAGCGTCTGCCTGCAGTGCGGGAGACCCAGGTTTGATCCCTGGGTTGGGAAGATCCCCTGGAGAAGGCAATGGCACCCCACTCCAGTACTCTTACCTGGAAAATCCCATGGACGGAGGAGCCTGGTAGTCTAGAGTTCATGGGGTCGCAAAGAGTCGGACACGACTAAGCGACTTCACTTTTTGTAAATTCCTACTGCCAATTCTCATGTTGGCTATGTCTCCCTGATCACAACTGAAAAAATAAGTATTCTACCTGTTTTCTACCTTCCAGATCTCATACAAGT
The DNA here is from genome assembly GCF_019320065.1 of Cervus canadensis. Classification (NCBI taxonomy): domain Eukaryota; kingdom Metazoa; phylum Chordata; class Mammalia; order Artiodactyla; family Cervidae; genus Cervus; species Cervus canadensis. Next base: position 2,738,338 of record NC_057410.1, read on the forward strand.
GCATCTTACTAGCAGAACCTGTATTATATCCAGAATCAGCTGCAGGAGAGTCTAGGAATTGTAGTGTTCAGCCTCAGTCCTAGAATCCAGGGGCGGGGTGGGGGTGGGTGGGCATCTTGGAAGAGATTGAAAATTGATGATGAGTGCCATATATAGTATCTAGCATAGATCCTGCCTCACAATTACTAGCATGGTCATGAGAGGGGGTCCTGTTGCTAACAAATGAATGATATCAGAAGATAAGGATAGGATGAGGTGAGAAGTAGAAAATTCTTATAAAAAACATCCTATTCTCAAAGTACTTAGGGAGATTAATTACTAGTTAACAGTCATAAACTCTGTGGCAAAGAATCCAATGCAATAGAAATTGAGCAAAGACAGATCCATGTGGTGCTGGTGTGGCTTGAAAAGTGTTGGGGAAGAAGTTGAGCCGCGTCACAAAGAGTGAATGCAGTCTCCACACTGACCTAAGTAGAAGGATGGAAAGGAGATGGGATTTCAGGGCCAGGTCTGAGCAGGAAGTATTGCCGCATATTTTGGTCACTTGAACTCACATTCACAGGTGAGGGCTGGATCTATCAGTGTGAGCTAACTTTCAGGGGCTGGTTGCAACACCTGAAGAGATTTTATTTCTTGTCTGCTTTTGAATATTATCAGTCTTTTCTATACTGACAACCAATGAACCACAAGCTGTTTTCATGTAAACCAATTTACATAGTAGATATTTGTTTGATTATCTGTTGCTATGTAACTGATTATCCCATTGCTCAGCATATTAATACAACAGATATTTATTATCTCACACACTTGCTTAGCTGGCTGGTTCTGCCTCTGGGTATCTCATGAGGTTATAGTTAAGCTGTTGACCCGTCTGCAGTCTTCTGATGGGCTGGAGGAATGACCTCCAAGCCAGCTCATACGGACGCTGGCTGAAGGCTCACTTCCTCACCCTGTGGGTCCCTTCGTAGGAAGGTTGTGACTTGGTAGCAACCATACTGAGCAAATGATCTAAGAGAGCAGGGCAAGACACAGCAACCAAGACAGAAGTGTCAGGGTCGTTGAGAGTCTGATTCCAGATGTTACGTTCCGTCTTGTGCTTTATTTTATGGGTCACACCGGCTAACCCTGGCACAATGTGGGGAGGGACTATAACAGGTGTGGGGTTCATTGATGCCATCTTGGAGCTTGGCTGCCAGAGTCTCTATATTCCCCAAATAAATTAGCACTGGTACTTAGGTAGTGTTCCAGTAGGGAGAGTTAGAATACCTGATTCTCTCAGAGAATCTGAGACCCTATTCCATTCTTGTGATTCTGCTGTTCTGGGAATTTTAGGATTATAATCAAAAGCACTCACTAGTGTTTCAAGTTCTTATCTATGGTCACTAAAATGTGAATATATATATTTTAAGATATCCAAATATGATTTCTGGCATCTCTTTTTACAGGCTAAGAATATTGGAACTGAACAACAGTAGAAACCGCGACGTGTAGGCAATTTCCTAAAATGTGGAAATCTGTTTCAAATGTAGCAGTTGTATTTTGTTATTATGGCAGATGATATCATAAACATAGACTTTTTTTGAATGAAGTTTCTTGTTGGATACTCTGCATTGTTTGGATGGATGATTTTTTTGAGCCATTGTAGGCTTCTAGTAGAACTATCATATTTACTGTTTCCCAGGTGGCTCAGTGGTAAAGAATCTGCCTGCAATTCAGGACATGTGGCAGGAGACGCAGATTCGATCCCTGGGTCAGGAAGATCTTCTGGAAAAGGAAATGGCAACCCATTCCTGTGTTCTTGCTTGGGTAATCCCATGGACAGAGCAGCCTGATGGGCTGTGGTCCATGGGGTTACAAAAGAGTCAGACATGACAGTGATTAAGGAACAATGAGAAATAAATGATTATACTGGTGTTTCTTATGAAATAGTCTCTGATGTGTAAATTTTTCCAGAATTTATGAATTCTGGATAAATTAAAGGAGTAAGTTTGGTATATGTTTCCTGAAGACTCAAAGTTTTGTTTTTGTGGAAGTAAGGAATAAGATAACCTCAGGCCTAATCTCTAGAGGAGGGGTCAATAAACCATGGCCTACAGGTCAAATGCAGGGTGCCGCCTGTTTTTGTAAATGGTGTTTTGTTGGAACACAGCCATGCCCATCGATTTTCATAGTGTCTATGGCTGGGCTTCTGCGCTACAATGGCAGAGCTGAGTGGTGTGACAGAGTTTATGGCTCATAAAGCCTAACATGTTTACTACCTGGCCTTCTACAGAGAAAGTTTGCTGAGTTCTGCACTAGGAGTCATTTTGAAGTCTCAAATAAAAGTCAGAGTAAGTTAGAAAGATATATTTTAATTATAATTAGTATTTTTTGGATGCCCTGATAAGAAAAGGACCCGATTAAATATGTCTACATTATTTTGGCCACAACAGACAGCTTCTGATTCCTGCCTTTGCACAACACGGCTGTTTCCTGAGCCCGCGGTGTGCTTGTAATCTAAGACAGAGACCTCAGATTTTGCAGAAGCCAATAGAAAATAGTGGTTCAATTAGTTTATTGACTTTTTAATAATATCTCAGTCTGCTGTGGAGAGATTCTCCTTCTGATAATTCACAGGTAGATTTAAGAGCTCTATGGAAGAGAGGTTAAAGATAGAGATGGAACAATTTCTGAATTATCAAATTCCTAAAGGGAGGCTTCCCTGGTGGCTCAGATGGTAAAGAATCCGCCTGCAATGCGGGAGCCCTGGCTGTGGTCCCTGGATTGGGAAGATGCCCTGGAGGAGGGCATGGCAACCCACTCCAGTACTCTTGCCTGGAAAATCCTCATGGACAGAGGAGTCTTGCAGGCTGCAGTCTATGGGGTCACAAAGCATCAGACATGACTGAGTGATTAAGCACAAAGGGAGGCAAGTGTTTCGCCCAGGTGACCAGGGGACATTTTCTTAGATCTTGGACTACCAACACAGCAATAATGTGTCCTCACATTTTAGGAACCGGTCAAAAGAAACCTAAGATTTTCTACTGAGGAAACAGAGTCTATAAGCAATTTCTAATAACAATGTAAAAAATGACCTGCATTGCTATAGCAATGACATGTGCAGAATATCTCACAAAACCATCATGAAGAAAGTCACAAACTGAATTCTATAATACTTTTACTGGAGAATTCCTTATTTTTTTCTTTTCATAGAGTCTCCTTCAAGGTTCTTTAGTGATTAACAGAGAAAACCTTAAAAACTCTGGTTCTAGAAACATTAGAACAGTAATAATTTCCTTTTCTAGTCAGTCAGTTGAGTCCCAAAATAAGATATTTCTGCAGGAGGACAAACACTGAATGACTGAATTCTGTAGGAGCAGAGCCCCTTTAAGTCAAAGGGTTTGAGGGAATAATCAAGTTCAGAACGTGAAGAGACAGCATGGAGGTGGAGTCAGCCAGTGGAGAAGCTTTGTATTGGTGACTGACATTTATATCGCTAGCCCAGAACTCTTCCCCCGGTTCTAGACCTGCATAACCAAATCTTTACACCCAGCATCTTCATTCGGATGTTTGAGAGTCCTTACTCTGATTTCCAAAACCCTATAGATTCTCTCTCTGTCCTCACCACCTACTAATCTCCCTTCCAGCCACACTGGCTTCCTTGCAATTCCTCCAACATTCCAGGTAAGACTCCTGCCTCAGGGCCTTTGAACTTGCTCTTATCCCTGCTGTTGTCCCAGATAGTTGTCTGGTTCACTCACCCACCTCCCACAGGCCTTGATTCACATGTCACCCTTTCAATGAGACTTTCTTTGGATACCTTATTTAAAAATTACAACCTGTGCCACCTTTCCAAGTCCCTATCTCTCTCCCTTGCCTAATTTCCTTTTTTTCCACAGCATTTATCACCCTCTGACATACTACATTTGTTCACTTTCCTGGTCTGTTTGTTTACTACTGTATTCTGAGCATCTGGAATAGTGTCTGGCTTGGATTAGACACTCAATAGATATTTGCTGAGCAAATGAATAAATAACCACTATCATTACTTGATCTGGTTGGAAAATTCTGAGGTTGAGCTTTGTCATCTCCCTTCTCCAAATTTGGAGATTTCACTTTGAGACCCAGAAACCTTATTTCTGCCCTTGTGAGGGTTCTCACCCTGATTTATGTGAACTGCTGAGAACTATAGTGCTGCTGTGAGGAAAGCAAATCTTTCTTTGGAATCTGTTGACCAAATGCCCAAGTGAGGAGAACAACCCACAGGGAGCAGTTTCTTCTTTCTACCTCCCCCTCATGGGTGGTAAGACCGCCTCTGACTTGAGTGGACACTACTGAGGATCTTGTTGGTATGTTGCCAGCCATGAAAAGTCAGCTAATAGCTTGAATGGGAGCCAGACTGCCTCTGGAATGAAGGGATCATAGCGCAGAAAGCTTTATGCAAAGAGAATGGATCCATGTGTGTTGGGCATTTGCATTGCTCATTGTATGGGGAAGGATGCACATGCTAACTTCTACCTCTTCCTTCCCTAGCCACTCACTATATTTCCTCTTGAGCTTTATAATTGCCTGCCCTCTCTCTCACGTCCACTAGAACTGGAAGTCACCCCTTGCTGGCTTCCTAATCCTACTGTGTTCCTGTGAATTAGGAGCCTGACCCAGGCATCATATCTGTAACAAGCTTCCATAGAGTTGACAATACTTTGAAAAACCTAAAATTTAGGAGTCAAAATTTCTTAGCGTGACATTAAATTTGTAATGCATTCTTTTATTCTGAATGCAAAAAGTTCCACCCATTTTGCTGAAAACTTGGGCATATTCTAACCTTTCCTGGATGATATGAGAAAGAGGCAACAGATCATAGTAAAGTCCAGTGACAAATAGAATTTTCATCAAATGGACTCTGCACAATCATTATACTGGTACCGTATCAAATGATTATCATGTAGGACACAAGTATGGGTGTTTGGAACCAGAAAAGTCAACTTGGGCATATTGTAGAACTCTGATGGCATGGGGAAAAAAAAGAATATTTTGAAAATTGAGCATTTAAAAAAAAAATCTAACCGAATGCATTTATTTTCCCTATATTTCGGGGATCAAAGGCTAAATATCATGGAATAAATATTCTAATAGCATTCCTTTTCCAAAATAGTTGTCTCAGTTTTCCTGGCTTTACCTTTGGGAAACGTGGGTCTAGTAATGACTGACTTCTCTTGGTGGTTGGCTTTAGCCCTGGATATTTGCAGTCATTGACCCATAGGCTGCTCTTGGGCAAGACTAAGGGATCTGCAGGTGTGGTTTGGTGGGAGGTATAGTGCCAAGACCTGAGGGTATCACACAAGAGAAATTCCTTGGGGATGTGCTTTTATAAGGTTTCCATCTCCAACTCAGCCTTTAACTAGTTATTGGATACCGGACAAATCACTTATCCTTATTGGTCCCCATTTTCCAAATGAATTGGGCTGGTTAATTTTCTCTCTTGTCCTTTGTAGTTGTAAAGTGCTGAGCGATCACTAAGCTGCTCATCAACAATGACCCTTCGCCTTTTGTATTCATCATAATAACATTAATATAATACCTTTGACTTGTTCAGTGCTTTATTAGCTTTTAATATCCACAGAAACCACTGCAGATCACTTTAGCTAAAATCATTCAGCACCTCTCCAAATAAATCTCCCTTTTCAAGGAGTGCTGTTTAGGAAAGCTTTATAAATGAAATGATCCCAGAGAAAGGGCTTGTAAGACATTTGTAAAGAGAAAAGAAGAGGGAAGGCACAGAGAAAAGGCGAACGGTTTTCAACAAATACTGAAAATCAGTTTGCTCACATGCTCTTCTACGTTCCTAACACTTTAAAGAGCTTTGCTGCTTAAACTGCAATTTCACAGTCAACTAATCTACCTCGTCTTATATGCTGTTTTCTGTAGGCTGTGTTGTAGGCACCTGAAACCCACAAAGAGCAAGTTTATTTCTACATCTTTAGGTTGATGAGAATGCGGCTGCTCAGAGTGGGCACCATCTGGTTTCTAGGGCAAAAAAAGCTTCAAAAATAGATTCAAGAGACAGAAACATCTTCTGTCAGAGCTGGCTCTACGTTGTATGTGCTCAGATGCTCAGATATATGTCCCATTGTTTGCAATCCCCTGGACTGTAGCCTGCCGGGCTCCTCTATCCATGGAATGTTCCAGGCAAGAGTACTGAAGTGGGTTGCCATTTCCTACTCCAGGGGATCTTCCAGACCCAGGGATTGAACCCACATCGCTTGGTCTCCTGCACTGGCAGGCGGATTCTTTACCACTATGCCATCTGGGAAGCCTGACTCTGCGTTAAATGTGGCCAGTTGTTGATTCTGGGTCACCAGAATGTAGGATTTGGACATAGAAAGCAGCCCCCAATCTTCCCTGCATGTTTTTGTTAATGTGCAACATAATGCAGCTGATTTCAGAGGAAGGAACATAAAATAGCCACATGTTTTTCATGAGAATCAATGGGGGAAATAAATAAATAGAACATCTATGAGCTGATTTTCTTCCAAAGGAGAAAAGAGGAGAAGTCCTAGACTGTACACTGTTTTCATGTTCAAGTTCCAGATCTGCTAATTGGTGGAATGACCTTTTGTGAATTATTCCATCTTCACCTTGTTGGCTGTCAGCTCCATCTCAAAAGTGAGTTGATTGGGACACTTGATTGTTATGGTTCTAATATACTTATTCTCTGATCTGAGTCTTTTAATGAATTCTAATTAGAATCTAAAATTCTAATTTTAATGAATTTTAATTGTTTTCAAGAGAACTCTAACAAATTCTATTTGTTATCTAATTGTTATTAGAGAGAAGGGAATGGCAACTCACTCCAGTATCCTTGCCTGGAAAATTCCATGGACAGAGGGGCCTGGCAAGCGACAGTCCATGGGGTCGCAAGTGTTGGACATGATTAGCAACTAAACCACCACATGCAAATAAGTATATTTTCTTTTCCAGATATTTTAGAATATATATGCAACACAACTAAAGAAGAAATGGGATGCAAAAATCCTTAACAAAATTCTAGCAAACAGAATCCAACAACATATTAAAAAAATCATACACCATGACCAAGTGGGCTTTATCCCAGGAATGCAAGGATTCTTTAATATCCACAAATCAATCAATGTAATACACCACATTAACAATTGAAAGATAAAAACCATATGTTTATCTCAATACATGCAGAGAAAGCCTTTGACAAAATTCAACACTCATTTATGATTAAAACTCTCCAGAAAGCAGGAATGAAGGACATACTCAACATAATAAAAGCTATATATGACAAACCCACAGCAAGCATTACCCTCAATGGTGAAAAATTGAAGGCATTTCCCCTGAAATCAGGAACAAGACAAGGGTGCCCACTCTCACCACTACTATTCAACATAGTGTTGGAAGTTTTGGCCACAGCAATCAGAGCAGAAAAAGAAGTAAAAGGAATCCAGATAGGAAAAGAAGAAGTGAAACTCTCGCTGTTTGCAGATGACATGATCCTCTACATAGAAAACCTTAAAGACTCTACCAGAAAATTACTAGAGCTAATCAATGAATATAGTAAAGTTGCAGGATATAAAATTAACACACAGAAATCCCTTGCATTCCTATATACTAACAATGAAAAACAGAAAGAGAAATTAAGGAAACAATACCATTCACCATTGCAACAAAAAGAATAAAATACTTAGGAGTATATCTACCTAAAGAAACAAAAGACCTATACATAGAAAACTATAAAAACTGATGAAAGAAATCAAAGAGGACACCAAACAGCTGAGAGAAACATACCGTTGTTCATGATTGGAAGAATCAATATTGCAAAATGCTATTCTACCCAAAAGCAACCTATAGCATTCAGTGCAATCCCTATCAAGCTACCAATGGTATTTTTTCACAGAACTAGAACAATAATTTCACAATTTGTATGGGAATACAAAACCTCGAATAGCCAAAGTAATTTTGAAAAAGAGATGGAACTGGAGGAATCAACCTGCCTGACTTCAGACTTACTACAAAGCCACAGTCATCAAGACAGTATGGTACTGGCACAAAGACAGAAATATTGATCAGTGGAACAGAATAGAAAGCCCAGAGATAAATCCACGAACCTATGGACAACCTTATCTTCAACAAAGGAGCAAGGATATACAATGGAAAAAAGACAACCTCTTTAACAAGTGGTGCTGGGAAAACTGGTCACCACTTGTAAAAGAATGAAACTAGAACACTTTCTAACACCATACACAAAAATAAACTCAAAATGGATTAAAGATCTAAATGTAAGACCAGAAACTATAAAACTCCTAGAGGAGAACATAGGCAAAACACTCTCCGACATAATCACAGCAAGATCCTCTATGACCCACCTCCCAGAATATTGGAAATAAAAGCAAAAACTAAACAAATGGACCTAATGAAACTTAAAAGCTTTTGCACTACAAAGGAAACTATAAGTAAGGTGAAAAGACAGCCCTCAGATTGGGAGAAAATAATAGCAAATGAAGCAACAGACAAAGGATTAATCTCAAAAATATACAAGCAACTCCTGCAGCTCAATTCCAGAAAAATAAATGACCCAATCAAAAAATGGGCCAAAGAACTAAACAGACATTTCTCCAAAGAAGACATACAGATGGCTAACAAACACATGAAAAGATGCTCAACATCACTCATTATCAGAGAAATGCAAATCAAAAACCACAATGAGGTACCATTACACGCCAGTCAGGATGGCTGCTATCCAAAAGTCTACAAGCAATAAATGCTGGAGAGGGTGTGGAGAAAAGGGAACCCTCTAACACTGTTGGTGGGAATGCAAACTAGTACAGCCACTGTGGAGAACAGTGTGGAGATTTCTTAAAAAACTGGAAATAGAACTGCCATATGACCCAGCAATCCACTTCTGGGCATACACACCGAGGAAACTAGAACTGAAAGAGACACGTGCACCCCAATGTTCATCGCAGCACTGTTTATAATAGCCAGGACATGGAAGCAACCTAGATGCCCATCAGCAGATGAATGGATAAGGAAGCTGTGGTACATATACACCATGGAATATTACTCAGCCGTTAAAAAGAATTCATTTCAATCAGTTCTAATGAGATGGATGAAACTGGAGCCCATTATACAGAGTGAAGTAAGCCAGAAAGATAAAGAACATTACAGCATACTAACACATATATATGGAATTTAGAAAGATGGTAACGATAACCCTATATGCAAAACAGAAAGAGACACAGAAGTACAGAACAGACTTTTGGAGTCTGTGGGAGAAGGCGAGGGTGGGATGTTTCGAGAGAACAGCATGTATATTATCTATAGTGAAACAGATCACCAGCCCAGGTGGGATGCATGAGACAAGTGCTCAGGCCTGGTGCACTGGGAAGACTCAGAGGAATCGGGTGGAGAGGGAGGTGGGAGGGGGGATCGGGATGGGGAATACATGTAACTCCATGGCTGATTCATGTCAATGTATGACAAAACCCACTGAAATGTTGTGAAGTAATTAGCCTCCAACTAATAAAAATAAATGAAAAAAAAAAAAGAAGAAGAAGAAATGGGTAAGAGACCATGTTCTCTAACAAGGTTTTCTACTGGGATTGTGCACTGGGACATGTAAAACATTGATCCATTGTGTTGGCTATACTCATGTCTTTTCCAATCGCTTTGGCTGAAAAAAAATATTTTAGGGTCATCATCCACTGTTTTAGTTTATGTCTGAAAGAGACTGTAAACTTCACTGGACAGGAATTCTGTCTTTTGTGCTTTATGTTCTATAAAGTACCACATACATTTACACAGCACTATAAATTATAAGAATAGAAATAAGTGCTGAGCCAACACATTCATCCATTTAATATTTAGCAGATTTTAGTGATGACTTCAATATTTTATTCTCAGATATTTTACAGCGTTTGGAGTTTTTATGGCGGTCTCTCAGAGACAGACTTTAAGCTGAAATTTTGCTGTTTGGAGAGGCATCAATTCCAAATGCCCCTTCTGGGGCCCATTCTTTAGCCATTGAAAGACTCACAGCTGACTTACCTCATTCGGGAGCCTCTTTAAGGCCGTTTTCTGTTGCATTAGTCGGCTCCCTTTGGGTGACATCCAGCACTTTTCATGGCTATGTATACTTTTCCAATTTTATACAATTTATGGGCAGCTCTTTTCAGATGAATCTTCCTAAAACACTGACTTCATCATGTCATTTTCCGGCTTAAAAACTTGCAATGTTTCCAAAATTAAATCTCAGCCTCTCTACATGGAATTCAAGGTCTTCCTACAGAAGAGAAATGTATTCTGGTACCTTTCATTTACAAAGCAAGCAAACAAACAAAAACCCCATGACTTCTCTTGTAGTCACATATCCTCTATTGTTGCTTTATCTTTTTTTTTTTTTTGTAGTAGCAAAACTGCTTGAGATAATTGTCTTTACTCACCTCCCCTTTCTTCTAGTCACTCTAGAAGAAAGTCACTCTAGCCTTCTAGTCACTCTTTACCCATTCCAATCTTGCCCTTGAATTCATTACTCTACTGAATTACTCTCTTCATGATTACCTACATCTCCATGATGCAAAACGCAGGGACCCTTCCTTTGACCAGTCTCAGGGTTCAGCACATTCTTCTGACTTTCCCTCTGTCTTTCTGACTGCTCCTTTCAGTTTTCTTTGTACCTCCTTTATTGGACTTCAGAATGTTGACAGGCTCCCAGGCTCAGCGTGGAGTTCTCTTCTCTGTCTACTTTTTACCTAACTAACTCTATTCAGTCTCGTGGCGTTAAATATCCCCTATTGGCTGATGACGTTTTCATGTCTATAACCACTCCCCCAGACTTCAGACTTCTTCCACTTTGTACTTGTGTGCGGCGGCTTACACAGTGGGTCATCTTCCCAGTGTCCACTTTCTCCATTTGGTTGTTCAGTCCCTCAGTAGTGTCCGACTCTTTGTGACCCCATGGACTGCAGCAAGCCAGGCTTCCCCGTCCACCACCAACTCCCGGATGGGAGCAGCTCCCAGTTGCTCAAGCTCATGTCCATCGAGTCAGTGATGCCATCCAACCATCTTATCCTCTGTCGTCCCCTTCTCTTCCTGCCTTCAATCTTTCCCAGAATCAGGGTATTTTCCAGTGAGTCAGTTCTTAGCCTCAGGTGGCCAAAGTATTGGAGTTTCAGCTTCAGCATCAGTCCTTCCAATGAATATTCAGGACTTATTTCCTTTAAGATCGACTGGCTTGATCTCCTTGCAGCCCAAGGGACTCTCAAGATTCTTCTCCAACACCACAGTTCAAAAGCATCAATTCTTCGGCTCAGCTTTCTTTATGATCCAACTCTCACATCCATACACAACTACTGGAAAATCCATAGCCTTGACCAGACGGACCTTTGTTGACAAAGTAATGTCTCTGCTTTTTAACATGCTGTCTAGGTTGGTCATAACTTTCCTTCCAAGAAGTAAGCGTCTTTTAATTTCATGGCTGCAGTCACCATCTACAGTGATTTTGGAGCCCAAAGGAATAAAGTCTCTCACTGTTTCCATTGTTTCCCCATCTATTTGCTATGAAGTGATGGGACCAGATGCCATGATCTTAGTTTTCTGAATGTTGAGTTTTAAGCCAACTTTTTCACTCTCCTCTTTCACTTTCATCAAGAGGCTCTTTAGTTCTTCTTCACTTTCTGCCATAAGGGTGGTGTCATCTGCCTATCTGAGGTTATTGTTATTTCTCCCAGCAATCTTGATTCCAACTTGTGCTTCATCCAGTGTGGATATTTTGGAAGTAATGATATGGCCAAGCTAAGCATTACATTTTTTTTCAGACTCCCTTGTAGCTTTGGGTAGTCATGAGAAATGTCAATCAAAGTCTTCCAGAGATTTCTGGGAAATTTTCAGTCTTGATATAGACATATATCCATCCTCATCTGGCTTCCTTCTTATTTCTATCTGAAACACAGACCAGAAGTTGCAGACAGAACATATATTGTAATCATGGGGTGACCACAAGAATGAAAGTTTTTTCATTTTTGGTACTTGAGCAGGAAAGGAAGGGGGACTTTGAGTAGCTCTCCCAGCCCCAGATTGCCAGTCCCTTTCTGGACTCTTTACTATATGAGAAAAATATAGGTCCTTGCTATAAAGTTTATGCAAACAATTCCTATCCATGAGTGATACAGATATAGAACAAGCATAAAAAAAAAATAACATGACTAATAAAGAACTCTTGACTTTGCCCCTACCCTTTCCCCTCAAATTTTTCAAGTCTTGCCCAGTTCACTAAGAAGTTTCACTACCCTCGAGACTGCACAAGTTAAAGGCTAGATGTCATCCTTAGGTCTTCTTTTCCTCTCCTCCCTCCTTTTGATTTACAATTGCTAGCAAGTCCTGGAGGTTCTTTGTGTCTGTGGGCATTTTGCTTCTCTCACCCTTGCTTTCACCACCCGCCCTGGTCCCAGCCAGCGAGGCTGCTACAGCATCCTCCTCACATCTCCTTGGTTCTATTCTTGTCCCTCTCTCCACAATCCATTCTTCTCAGGGCTACCGCAGTGATCTTTAAAAAATATAAATGATCTCATTTACCTTGCCTGTGTGCATCACTTACCCAAATCTAAAAGAGTTCACTGACTTTCTATTGTATCTAAAAGGTAAATCTCTTGTACGGTGGGAGAAAGCTGCCTGGATCAGTCTCTGCCCGTCTCCCTGACTTTACCCGCACCACTCTCTCCCGTCGCTGACTTCACCCATGCCACTGTCCCAGTCACCGCGTACCTTCCACACTGGCCTCCTTTGATCTGTAACAATGAACATGAACTCCTTTTCTCCTGAGGTTATATACACTTGCTGTTCCCGCTGGCGGATGGCTGCAGGTTTGCTCCTCATAATTTAGGTCTGAGCTCAAACACCATCTCCTCAGAGAGGTTTCCTCAGCCTCCTCACAAAAGTAAGCAGCCTCTTTTGACCTGGGATACCTGTCCTTTTACTTACCTCCAAGCCAATTCAAGTCTGCCCCATCTCCAGCAAGCTTTTCTTCAATTACTCCATTCCACAAAGATCTTTGTGTTTCTTTATTCCCGTAGTACTTATTCAGGTTATCTTTTCCAGAATCTGGTTGGTTGGATACTGTCTTCATTGTTCACACAGTGTTTTGGAATGCATGCCTCATTTTCCTAAGCAGAGCATAAGCTATTCGAAAATGGCAGGTTTTGAATTTCCTTTGATAGCTTGAGTGCTTGGCTCATGGCTGGGGCCTAAAAATATATATTAATTTGATGATGTGCAGATTTTTGGTAAGTGGTGCTTTCATATTAATCATCTGCTTTTGTCTTTACATTGTAGGCCTCTTGGCAGAAATATTTCCCTGCATGATTTTAAAGAGAATCTCCTAATGTTTTAATTTTATCTTTTGTCTCAAGGCAGGATCCTAGCATATTAGAAAAAAAGTATGTTTTGCCCTGATTTTCTTCTGTTGGATTTAGAACTGAAAGTGCAGATAGCTATGGTATTGATTGACATTATTCTTTTCCATATATATACATACATGGTGGGTAAGGCAGAGCTTGTGACAGTGAGCTTTAGCTTTCAGAATTTTTACTTCAATGGGGAAAAAAAGGTGCATTTATTTCTATTTAAAATGATGTATGGGTCATTTTCAGTACATCCTGAAGTTCTGGTTGATTTTTCCAGAAATGATTAGTGATTATGGATTTGTGCAGATCATCCATACTTCGTTCCTAGTATCCATGGCAACAAAAATGATACATCTTTGAGAGGCTTAATGGGCAATCAAGAGAGGTTTTCCTGGTGCAAAGGAAGGTGGTCCATTTGAGGTTCAAATCCCCACTGCAGGTCTCATTAGGACTAGACATTATTGGGCTGAAAGAACCAACCCAGGAAATGAACAGTTACTCTATAAAGGTATCATATTCCTATTTTTATTTGAGATTTTGTAAGAGAAGTAATAACTTGCTTAAATTTAGTCAAGATCCAGTAAACCTAGGACAAACCATCTCTTCTCAATGTATTCATTTCTTGAGTCAGTGAGGTTAGCAGTCCCACAAATGTATGCTGCTCAACCCTGTTTAGACCAACCTTTCAGAAAAGTGCAGCTGAAATTTCAAAAATCAAATCTATAATGAAAGGGATGAATCTTTAATAACATGAAAGATCAAAACACACAGAAATGTAAATTTAAATTTTGGATATCACAGAACACTCTCTGGTAGAGTTACCACATTTTAAGGGGATTATAAAATTCTCCATATGTTTACAAGGAGGCTATAATGAGCAGTCATCTCAAAACAGATACTCAGGAAACATTAAGTAAATTTAACACTCTTCTTTACTGGTAAAAGTAACATGCATAACAATTTGAAAATTATGAAGGGTATATGTCTGTGCTAAATATTGTAAATCAGTAGAAATCATGGTTATCTTTCTTACATGAAAGATGTCTTTTAAAAAAATCCCAGTTCTACATTTTTGCAATTTTAATTAGCGTTGTCTGAGAAAAATGGTTTTTCCTGTGAAATGAATCCATTGATTTGATATCCTACTGAATCCAGTACATTCTTTTTGGACAATATTCTGTGCATATCCGGCAAAAGGTCATCTGCTGCTAACAGTTGCCAAATGTCTGCTGGTATTTACTGCTGAGGTAGCAGAAGATGAGAGGACAATGTGTACTTACAGGCTGATGTTGACGGCTTTCCACGAACAGATGGCAAAACGATAAACTGAAAACGTAGGTACTGCATTGTAAACGTTTCCTTCTGAGTGATTTGGCAGACTGACAATGATCAGTCAAGAAGAGGAAGGGTGTTTAGAGCCTTAGGAAAAATTTAACCCTTGAAAATAAGGGATAAGACAGAAGGTTATTTGCATGTTTAAGTCTTAAATCCAGAAAGTGAGTTCTTCCAACTAAGAGATGTTATTTTTGAACTCAATTGCAGATGACTGATGATCTATATTAATTTGAGGCTTGGTACCCTTTGTTAGTTATAATGACTTGTGAGTCTCTTACACAAGTTTTTTGGGGAGATTTTATTACTTAGCATATTTTATGTTCTGTCCTGTTTCAGAAAAGTGAAAGTGAAAGCTAGTTGCTCAGTCATGTCCAACTCTTTGTGACCCCATGGACTATAGCCTTCCAGGCTCCTTTGTCCATGGGATTTTCCAGGCAAGAACACTGGAGTGGGTTGCCATTTCCTTCCCTAGGGGATCTTCCCAACCCAGGGCTCGAACTTGGGTCTCCCACATTGTAGGTGGATTCTTTACAGTCTGAGTCACCAGGAAAGCCCTGAATACAACTGTCCCTCTGTCCATGGGGGGATTCATTCTAGGACCCTGCCTCCCTGCAGGGATACCAAAGCCTGAGGATGCTCAAATCCTGATATAAAATGGCATAGTGTGTTTCCTATATCCTACCACATCCTCCCTTTATGTCATTTCTAGATTATTTATAATACCAAACACAATGTAAATGCCTTGTAAGTTGTTATAAATACAGTGTGAATGCTATGTAACTAGTTGCCGGTGAGTGGCAAATTCAAGTTTTGCTTTTCAGAACTTTCTAGAATTTTTTAAAGGAATATTTTTGATCTATGGTTGGTTGAACCCTTCATTGTGGAACCCAAGGATATGGAGGGCCGACTGTGCTTTAATATGGACTGCTTTGGGGTTTAGTATGGACTGCTTCCAAACTAGGTTCTGAAGACAACTCATAAGATCTGGAGAGACCTGCACCGTGGGTGTCTTTTCTGTAACAAAATCTTTACAGAGGAGCAGACGCAAGCGCAGTTTCTGAAGGATGATTTCTCTGAGTAACCATGCAAAGCAGGGAGTGTCGATCCTCCCAAAGGCCCACCTTGCCCCTGGTCTGTCTTCAGGTCAGACTCTGGTCTGGGCACCTGGAGTCACTACTATTAGCTCTGAGCTCTTTTGCAAGGTATCCTTTTGGGAAGACACAGCACACAGAGTCATCACTGCTTTCCTGTGGAGCGACCCTTGTCACCTCCTAGACTGTCCCGTTGACGCCCTC
Source organism: Cervus canadensis (assembly GCF_019320065.1). Taxonomy (NCBI): domain Eukaryota; kingdom Metazoa; phylum Chordata; class Mammalia; order Artiodactyla; family Cervidae; genus Cervus; species Cervus canadensis. Next base: position 2,754,371 of record NC_057410.1, read on the forward strand.
CGTGAAGAGCCCCGCTTGCGAGGAGTGGGCCATCTGTCTTCTGGGCCTGTCAGAGGCCACGCGGCCCCACCTGCGGGGCAGGGCTCTGTGACAGGTATAGGAGTGCCAGAGGGACAAGACGGAAGTTAATCCCGAGTAAACAAAATCATGGCCAAGAAGAAAGGGAGAGGGTCAAAGAGCACGTGAGTGAGGAGGGGAACACTTCTTTCTTGGTCTTCTGGTCCTTTGGCACTCACGATAGCTATAGGGGTTGGGGGGAGGGTGGTTCCAGTGGCCACTTACATGTGGAGAGAAAAATAATAAAAAAAAATATTATACATGTTGATATATGGCAGAAACCATCACAATATTGTAATTACCTTCCAATTAAAAATAAAGTTAAAAAAATTTGTAGATGGCATTTTGTAGATCAGCCTTAGGTTTCTAGAAAAAATAAGCAGAAAGTACAGAACATTTCCACATACTCCACCCCCTTCCCCTGAGTTTCCCTGTCACTAATTTTTGCATCGGTGTGGCATGTTTGTAACAACTGACAGACCAATATTGATACTCTCTTATTAAGTAAGATCCATAGTTTAGAGTTCATTTTCTGTTTTGCAAAGGTCTATGAGTTTTGCCAAATGCATAATGTAATGTACCCACCAAAATAGGGCCATACAGAATAACCTCACTGCCCTAAAAGCCCACTGTGCTTCAGCTGTTTATCCTTCCTTCCCCTCTGCTACCACTCCTTGGAAACTATTGATCTTTTTACTGTCTCCATAGTTCTACCTTTTTCAGAATGCCATTTAGTCAGAAACATACAGCATGTAGCCTTTTCACATTGGCTTCCTCCATGTCTCTTTGTGGTTTGATAGCTCATTTCTTTTTACTGCTGAATAATATTTGATTGTATGGAGATATCACAGTTTGTTTATTCATCACCTATTGATGATCAAGTGGAAAGGAAATGACCACTCACTCTGGTATTCATGCTGGGAAAATTCCATGGACAGACAGGAGTCTTGCAGGCTACAGTTCATGGGGTCTCAGAGTCTGACATGACTGAGTGAGCACACATTGATGGTCAAGCTGCTTCTCTTGGCAATTATTATTAAAGTTGCTGTAATCTCAGTATGCAAGGTTTTTGCGTGGATGCAAGCTTCAACTCATTTGGGTAAATATCAAGGAGTGTGATTGCTGGATTGTATGGTAATAGTACATTTAGTTTTGTAAAAAAAAAATAACTGCCAAACTGTCTTCCAAAGTGGCCATACCATTTTGCATTCTCACCTGCAAAGAATGAAAGTTCCTGTTGCTCCACGCCCTCATTAGCATTTGGCATTGTCAGTGTTTTGGATTTTAGCCATTCAAATAGGTGTATAGTGGTATATTTTTGTTTTGATTTGCAACTCAATTTGCAATTTAATGTTGAGCATCTTTTCATATGCTTATTTGCCAGCTGTATATCTTTTTTGGTGAGGTGTCTGTTCAGATTTTTTTCCCTCACTTTTTAATTGGGCTTTTTAAAAACAATTTTATTGTTGGGTTTTAAGAATTCTCTGTATATTCTGGATACAAGTCCTTTGTCAGATGTGTGTTTGGCAAATATTTGCTCCCTGTGGAAACATTTTCCCCAGTCTATGGCTTGTCCTTTTATCCTCTTAACAGTGTCTTTGGGACAGAAGTTTTTACTTTGGAAAAATGATTGTTTTGAGGAGTTTTGCAAGATGGGAGGTGCTGGAATAGTTGTGGTTGGTGAGGGAAGTAAAGGAGAGAGAAAAAGGGAATTTTAAAAGAGTGTGGCTGTGACCTACATAATCCCTTCAGAATATTTGAGAAATGCAAGCAGAGAGCTCGAGCTAGTTTGCATCGACTCTGTGTTGCTGGACTTAACATCTTGAGTGGGAGAACTGTGAGCAACTGCGCTGCGTGGCCGCAGCTTCTCAGAGCCCTGCGGCCCTGGGTAGCTGGGTGTGAGCCTTAAATGGGCAACGCATGTGAAGGGCATGGGGTCATTGGTGGGGGTGCTGTAAATGCTAGTTCTCTTCTGCAGAGAAATATCACGGGCATGTGCAGCTGCCTGAGCGCACGACCAGCATAACCAAGGGCCATCCCAAGAGACAGCCTTGCAGTTCTTGCTCTGACTTCACTCTGCCACCGCTCTGCTTTGGGAGGGAAGGAGTCTAGCCTTCCAGCAGTTTCACAAAGGATTTAGATCCTTACTCTGAGCGCTAGTTTCCAGCCTTCACAAATTCCACACACATGAGAAAACTGTGGCTTGAGGAGTTGGAAAGAGTTTAGGCCATTTAATTGCAGTCAAAATTTATTCAGAAGCTACAGATTTTACATCTATGATCACTGAGGCAGAAACTTGACTGAAGTATACCACCATTCTTTCCAGGATAAAAGGGTTTTCTTTTTCTAAGTGGATAGATGAAACATAATGGCAAGGGATAAGGTTTTTTTTTTACTTTAGAAAATATAACCCATATAGGACAACTGATTGGGTTCAAATCTTATCTTTTCTACTTATTGGCCAAGAGTCATCCCCTTTGAGACTTCCAGCTTCCTCATTTTAAAGTGAGGTCAACGGCACCCATAGCTGCAAGGTTGTGCTGAGTAAGTGAGATGAGCATGTAACCCTCCCAGCATGCCGACTGGGACATGGAATGAGGCTCAGCACATATTTTTCCCACCCCCTTCCCTTTGAATCATAAGAAATGTTCCTTCTAAGCCCTCTGCTGGAAGCATCTCCTCTCCGTCCTTCGGGAAAGCTGAGCTCCAGCCTCTGTAATTTTGCTTCTGTTATTCACTGTATCTTGAACATATCTTTGCTCTCATCTCCAGCTGGCCATCTCCTTGCTGGCTCTCCTGATGGCTTTTCTAGAGGGCTGCTGCCTTCAGCCTTCTGATCTCCGTAGATGGCTGTGTCTTTTACTTCCTACCTCAGTGCACTGCCTTGCACTGTTTGCATGCATGTGTGTTTTAATCACCTTGGTCCTGTCCCTCCAGTACCCCTGCTTTTGTTACGTCCTTCCCACGTGTATCCGACATTAATGGTAGTGAGGATCATAGAATAATTGATGTTTTAATTACAAATTGTCTCTTAAATCATGAGTTTCTTAAAGCAGTTACCCAAGGACCTTCCTTACCTGGAAATTCTTTGGTAATCCTATTTGGATTCCTTTACAAAATTTTTGTTTGTTTAAAAACATTTTTAATTCACTTAAAGTTTCTTATAAAAATGAAAAGGATAAATAAATCATTGTACATTAAAAAGTTTATGAGGGTTTTGAATAACATAAGGAAGTGAGTGGGTTGTCATGTTAAGAGTAAATCAACATGCATATGGCATGATCACTACATAAACTATCGCTTAGCAATGTAAAACTGCTAGAAATGAAGAAAATCAGGACCAGGCGTGAGTGCTAAATTATTTTTTGGAATCAATTATACTATCGTTTTCTTCCTATTTCATTTGTGGAAAGAGACCATTTTTGCTCACAAATGCTCTGTGTAGGTGACTAGTTACTGTGTGTGAAGAACGATTCAGCTTCTTCTCACTAGGGGACACTGTGGTTCTTTAGTTATATTTTTTCCCATTTGGCATTCCTGTTAGTGGGGAAAAAGCATTCTGTCATGGTTATTATTTTTAGCAAAGTTAAGAGAAATGTTTAAACGATAAGCCTTCTTTTTTAAATACAAAGAAACATTTTCTAGAGATTGTACTTATTTTTCAGATTCTGTATTCCAGGCCATAACTATCAGAAACATTTCTATTTTACACTGGCGACCCAAATTTAATTTATTAGTGTGAAACATCATCACCCTACCATTTATTCTGCTATTAAAACAGAACTGCACCCATGCTTTCTATGGTGAGAGCATAATAGAGGACTAACTCTTTCTATTTCTGGTTCAGCTTTTTTTTTTTTTTAAAAGATTGTTTCCCAGCAGTATAGAACTATGGCTTCAAGAAGGACTCGTTAGTAATGGAGTATTAAAATCAATTAATGACACACGAGATGTGCACATATAAGGGCCATTTATTAGGTGAATGCTGAAGACCCAACACATTTGATTGATACACTGCTATGTCTTTAAAAGAATTTCTCCCTGGTAAATTCAGCGGGGATATAGGCTGCGTTTTTCTATTTGAAAAATGATCAAATATTAAGAATTAGGAAAAGGAAATATAGGCCCCAATACTGATGGGATGCATACCGAGAATAACATCATCTGAAATGCCGAAGCCACATGATAATCAAGGTCCTTAGCTTTCCTAGTGGAGTCTTAAATGCATTTGACTATAAACCAAGAAGCTCTAAATTTTATATTGCCTCCAAAACCTCGTCTTTTCCTCTCATCCTCTTTTCACCATTTTCAGCCTTGAAAAGTGGTGTCACAAATCACCTCACAAGATCTTCTTTATTTTCACAACCTGGGTCATTTGGTTGCCTGCATATTCTTATACCTATAGCATTATTGCTGGATTCACAGAAACTTCCCCCAACTCAGACTATCTCTCGGTGAATCTCAAGGTTGATTACCCGTTATTTTTCATGGACCCTACATTTATCAGGATTAGAGAGACAGGGTATACACTGCATTTTGGAAACCTACTGACCACTCCAATAATCTATAATATGCTTAAAAACTCTGCAGGCTTTTTGCTCCCTCCTTTGCCTAAAATGTGCTCCCTCCATTTTCCTAACTTTGCAGACCATACTGTGGAGGCTGAGCATCAGGCATAGCTGAGTGTAGTGGGGACTATGTGCTTTGCAGTCTTTTTATCTTCCCAGTTGCATTTCTTGCAAACCTAATATCTATCCTTGCTTCAGGAGGCCACTTTCACCACTGGGGCTCTCAAAAGTGGTGTGATTAATGATTGTGATTAAAGTCTTGACACCTTTAGCAAAGGATAACTGACTAACTAAGACTTTTTTTTTGGGGGGGGGAAGCACTTTCCACTTTTCTTTCAAAGGATGTATTCACCTCCCTGTGTGTAACCCAGAACCCTCCAAAGTTGTCTAGAAATATTTTCTCTGGGCTCTCCCCAGTTGAAGTTCCATCATTTAGTTTAGTGTTTCTCAAACTTTTAAATCACACACTTGGAAATGCATGCTTTTGAAAGAGGAGAGGAGATGTCATAGTCAGACAGAGGGGGTTTATAGTCAGAAAAGCATGGATTCGAGTTCTAGTTCTACCACTTACTAGCTATCTGACTTTCAAGCCCCATGACCTCATGAAGGTAATCCCAGGATCCTCTCCTTTAAAATGTTCTTTTAAACTGAGCCACCAAGGAAGCCCTCTGTAGTCCTTGAAGAGGAACCAAATATCCTTGACTTTGTTTTGAGGACTCAACTAGTATTTGTCTTGCTTGACTGTTCTCCTTTGTTTCTGCATCATCTCACTTCTCTGACTAAATTTGTTCTTTGTTACGAGGATAGTAACGTTGGCAAATGGGATAATGTTTATAAAATGATTAGTACTCTGGTATATGGCAAGCACTCAACATGTGATAGATACTATTAGTAGTGGTAGTAACAGCAGTAGTGGAAGTCATGGAAGGATCTGTCCGGGTGACTGATATGTTACCACGGTGAAGGTGCGCTTCGATTAGGAAAGTGGGCTGAGGTTGAAGCTGTGTTCCCTGAGGAAAACCGATTCTTGAGGAGCTATGTGGTACAGCAGATTGATTCATTCACGACCACCCGAGGCTTACCAGATGCCAATCCTGGTCTCAGGTTTGCCATGGTGACCAAGGTGAGATCCCTCTTCTCAGGAAGCTGACATGCTCGTGAGGGGACACAGGTGATGATCGCGGAATCCATGGGTAGCAGGAAGCACTCTGTGGAGGAGAAAGAGTGATGGGGTTGTGCGCCTGGAGTGTGGGGTTGGGGCTGCTCTAGGTTGGGTGGCAGGGAAGGCCTTTTTGAGAAAGTGGCAAAATAACTCAAGGATATGGCTCAGGATGTTACCCACAGCCCTGGTGTTGCTGTTTGGTTGCTCAGTTGTATCTGACTCTTTGCAACCCCATGGACTGTAGCCCACCAGGCTCCTCTGTCCATGGAATTTCCCAGGCAAGACTACGAGAGGGTTGCCATCTCCTTTTCCAGGGCATCTTCCTGACTCAGGGATGGAACCCGAGTCTCCTGCACTGGCAGCTGGATTCTTTAAAACTGAGCCACCAGGGAAGCCCTCTGTAGCCCTTGAAGAGGAATCAAATATCCTTGACTTTGTTTTGAGGACTCAACCATTATTTGTCTTGCTTGGCTGTTCTTTGTTTCTGCATAATCTCACTTTTCTGATTAAATTTGTTCTTTTTCTTTGCAACTCAGGGAAGGCCTAGAATGAAGGAAAGTTAGTCAGTTAGTCAGTTCAGTCACTCAGTTGTGTCCGACTCTGCGACCCCATGAATCGCAGCACACCAGGTCTCCCTGTCCATCACCAACTCCCGGAGTTTACTCAAACTCATGTCCATCGAGTTGGTGATGCCATCCAGCCATCTCATCCTCTGTCGTCCCCTTCTCCTGCCCCCAATCCCTCCCAGCATCAGGGTCTTTTCCAGTGAGTCAACTCTTCACATGAGGTGGCCAAAGTATTGGAATTTCAGCTTCAACATCAGTCCTTCCAATGAACACCCAGGACTGGTCTCCTTTAGGATGGACTGGTTGGATCTCCTTGCAGTCCAAGGTACTCTCAAGAGTCTTCTCCAACACCACAGTTCAAATGCATCAATTCTTTGGCACTCAGCTTTCTTCACAGTCCAACTCACATCCATACATGACCACTAGAAAAACCATAGCCTTGACTAGACGGACCTTTGTTGGTAATGTCTCTGCTTTTTAATATGCTATCTAGGTTGGTCATAATTTTCCTTCCAAGGAGTAAGCATCATACATGGCTCAAAATAGCCTGGAGTTAAAACTCCCCTCCGGGTCCTCCCCACCATTCTATGCAAAACAAAGAACTCTCTCACCGAAGGAAAAAAAAAATGGACATTGAGGTTGATTACTCCCAGCTCCCAGACAGTCCAGCCTGTGGCTGATCTCCAGAATTCCTTGCCCCAGCCATTTAAGAGATAACTACTCCAAACAACCTTGGAGAATAGGCCCCCTTAAGACAGTAGCTTTCCACATACATGCCTATATATACTTACTCTTTTCTTGGGTTAGTGCAGCAGATCACTAATCTGACTGCTGCCCCTTCTCACCTCATTAAAGGCGATCTGTTCCTGTAAAGTGCCGGTCTCTTCTTCTTCCAAACCTCGCCTTCTCTAACTCCCTTACCCTACATAGGAGGCTTAAGTTTTTCTACAAAAAAAAGAAGCAGGTGGAGGACATGGGGGCATCTGTCCCAGGAAGGCCCCAAAGAGTCCGCCTGCTCAGTTTACAGGTTTTCCACTTTATTGAACTGGGGTAAAATTTCATCTGTTGCTTAATACTTTGATCTTATTAAATTTTTTTTTTAATTTTTTTTTTTATTTTTTTATTAGTTGGAGGCTAATTACTTCACAACATTTCAGTGGGTTTTGTCATACATTGATATGAATCAGCCATAGATTTACACTTATTCCCCATCCCGATCCCCCCTCCCATCTCCCTCTCCACCCGATTCCTCTGGGTCTTCCCAGTGCACCAGGCCCGAGCACTTGTCTCATGCATCCCACCTGGGCTGGTGATCTGTTTCACCATAGATAGTATACATGCTGTTCTTTTGAAACATCCCACCCTCACCTTCTCCCACAGAGTTCAAAAGTCTGTTCTGTATTTCTGTGTCTCTTTTTCTGTTTTGCATATAGGGTTATCGTTACATCTTTCTAAATTCCATATATATGTGTTAGTATGCTGTAATGTTCTTTATCTTTCTGGCTTACTTCACTCTGTATAAGGGGCTCCAGTTTCATCCATCTCATTAGGACTAGTTCAAATGAATTCTTTTTGACGGCTGAGTAAAATTCCATGGTGTATATGTACCACAGCTTCCTTATCCATTCATCTGCTGATGGGCATCTAGGTTGCTTCCATGTCCTGGCTATTATAAACAGTGCTGCGATGAACATTGGGGTGCACGTGTCTCTTTCAGATCTGGTTTCCTCAGTGTGTATGCCCAGAAGTGGTATTGCTGGGTCATATGGCAGTTCTATTTCCAGTGTTTTAAGGAATCTCCACACTGTTTTCCATAGTGGCTGTACTAGTTTGCATTCCCACCAACAGTGTAAGAGGGTTCCCTTTTCTCCACACCCTCTCCAGCATTTATTGCTTGTAGACTTTTGGATAGCAGCCATCCCTGACTGGTGTGTAATGGTAACCTCATTGTGGGTTTGTTTGCATTTCTCTAATAATGAGTGATGTTTGAGCATCTTTTCATGTGTTTGTTAGCCATCTGTATGTCTTCTTTGGAGAAATGTCTGTTTAGTTCTTTGGCCCATTTTTTGATTGGGTCATTTATTTTTCTGGAATTGAGCTGCAAGAGTTGCTTGTATATTTTTGAGATTAATCCTTTGTCTGTTTCTTCATTTGCTATTATTTTCTCCCAATCTGAGGGCTGTCTTTTCACCTTACTTATAGTTTCCTTTGTTGTGCAAAAGCTTTTAAGTTGCATTAGGTCCCATTTGTTTATTTTTGCTTTTATTTCCAATATTCTGGGAGGTGGGTCATAGAGGATCTTGCTGTGGTTTATGTCAGAGAGTGTTTTGCCTATGTTGTCCTCTAGGAGTTTTATAGTTTCTGGTCTTACATTTAGACTTTAATCCATTTTGGAGTTTATTTTTGTGTATGGTAGAAAGTGTTCTATGTTCTCATTCTTTTACAACGTGGTTGACCAGTTTTCCCAGCACCACTTGCTTAAGAGGTTGTCTTTTTATCCATTGTATATCCTTGCTCCTTGTCAAAGATTAAGGTGTCCAAGGTTCGTGGATTATCTTCTGGGCTTTTACTATTCTGTGTCCATTGATCTATATTTCTGTCTTTGTGCCCGTACCATACTGTCTTGATGACTGTGGCTTTGTAGTAGAGTCTGAAGTCAGGCAGGTTGATTCCTCCAGTTCCATTCTTCTTTCTCAAGATTATTTTGGCTATTCGAGGTTTTTGGTATTTCCATACAAATTGTGAAATTCTTTGGTCTAGTTCTGTGAAAAATACCGTTGGTAGCTTGATAGGGATTGCATTGAATCTATAGATTGCTTTGGGTAGAATAGCCATTTTGACAATATTGATTCTTCCAATCCATGAACACGGTATGTTTCTCCATCTGTTTGTGTCCTCTTTGATTTCTTTCATCAGTGTTTTATAGTTTTCTATGTATACTGACCCTGGAACTTAACGAGACTCCTGTGTGGCAGTGTCTTGGGACACGTAACTCAGTTCTGGACGTTACAGGATGCAAATTATATCCCAGCTGCAGTGTTCAGAATGGAGAAAGACAGGGAGAGGAAGCAGGAAAGAGGCTGCCGCATGGGGTGGAGTGCGAGAAGACAGTGGCTGAACTGAGGGGAGGCACTCACGGGGTCAGTCTGGAGACGGCCAGAGGAGAAGAGGTCCCATCCGGCGGCGGGCTCCACCAGCTGTCCTGGGTGCCTTGTACCTCTCCCAAGAGGGAGAGTGGAAAGGAGAAATGAGGTATCTGCAGTTATCATCTAGCAGCAAAAATGTATCTAAAATCCCACGGTGCGTCAAGACTAAAATGAATAGAGAGCAGTGTGTAGCCCTGCCGCCCTCATACACGAGGATCGCCCTGGGCTGCTGGCCAGGGACAGTCCCTACTGTCCATCCTCACTCTCCAGCTCCCAAGGAAGGGCCTGGGCATCCAGAGCGTGTCAGATGCTGCACCATCTGAGTGCTAGATAGAGTGTGGGCTCGACGGTGAGAGGCTAAGGCCCATAACCTTAAAATGTAAAGATTTTACAGCTTCCCAGGTAGCTCAGCCGGTAAAGAATCCGCCTGCAATACAAGAGACCCCAGTTCATACTCCTGGGTCAGGAAGTTCCCCTGGAGAGGGGATAGGCGACCCACTCCAGTATTCTTGGGCTTCTCTGGTGGCTCGACGGTAGAGTCCGCCCAATGAGGCCTGGGTTCAATCCCTGGGTTCGGAAGATCCCCTAGAGGAGGGCATGACAACCCACCTTCAGTATTCTTGCCTCGACAATCCCCATGGACAGAGGAGCCTGGTGGGTTACAGTCCATGGGGTCACAAAGGGTTGGACACGACTGAGCACAAAAGTAATTTTCCAGGCTCTGCATGTTTGTGAGAACTGCAAGGCTGCTGAAGTGGGTGCTCTTGGTTAGGTTAGTCTGCCCTAGACACTACCCGGCTTCCTGAAAGTCTGCCTTGATCTCTAGCAGAGTGGTGAGGGCGGTAAGGCCCTGGGACAGATGGGCCTGAACTGCTGGTGGGAGGGGGTCCGGACTGGGAAACACAAGAAGTGTAAGGGGCATTTTCTGAACAAACATTGCAGAGAGCACATCAGAGGGGACCCTGGCCCCAGAGACACCTTACTAGAGGACCCAGAGGCTGGAATGGGATGGGGTTAAGTCCCACCCGCAACCTCATGCACACCCTCGGCTGTCTCCTTGGCCTTCCCCCGGCCTGCCACAGACACTGGTGCTGGCCAGCCTGCAGCGGCCACAGCTCTGGAACCAGCCCGTTCACTGGCCAGAAGGGGAAACTGAGGCCTGGGCCCACGAAGCAGAGCCAGCAGTTGGCGTCTCTAACCACAGCCCCTGCACTTCTCATGTGACTAACCCCCCCAAAACCCTCCCCCGCTCTTCAAGAACCTGGTTCTCAGCTGCGTGCTTCAGAGGCAAAGAGCTGAGAAACCTCAGCGACCTTAGGTCTCAACTGGCAGAGAAACGAGAACCAGCTCTTTCCAGGAACTCTACTAGGAAGCTGAAACATATCACGGTTATACATTCTCATCTTGCTACAGGGGGCGGAAAAAAGCAGGTTAACCAACAAAATACGGACAACACAGTTTTTGCAGTAACTCTCGAGTCTCCCCGCCCTTCCCTTTCTTTATTAAACCACAGCATTCGTTCCGCCTTCAATCACACCACAGTGCCATCAACCATTAGTGCGCCCACTGGCTCAGTGGCGGGCAAAGATCTCTAGAGCCCCGAGCCACACTGGGTGCTAAACATTCCAGGCAGGTGAGGGCTTGTGACATCACACAAGGAGCCAGGGCTTTATTCTCTTTAACTCCTAAGCTCTACTGAAGTGAAGTTAAAACACTATTTTTAAGCCTGCAGAGGAATACAAACACTAAATACTTCAAAATAAAAATCAAGACAAGGAAGACCAAAGAATCTAAGGCCTTTTCAAGGTTAAAATAATCTGAAAGGAGACTAGAAATAAACAAACTAAAATTTCTGTAACTACTCTCTTATTTGCCAGTTTTGAAGATGTCCTCAGGTGCCAGAACTTGGGAGACAGAAAGAATATATAGCAGTGCATCACTTCTGAAGTGATCATAGACAACAGGTTCCCATCTCAGGGGGTAGGTTTTCCTGATTTCAGTGGCCAAAAAGCAACTTAAACTCTATGTATAACAGACAGACTCTACAGTTAGGATCCTCTAAAAATAATGAGACGCCTCTCTTTGCCTTCTTCCAAAGTATATAATATATATTTAACAGCACATAAGAAGACACCACTTGAGCTTCCCTGGAGGCCAACAGGAAGTATTTTCACATATAAAAATTAAAAATTTAAACTTTCAAATCATCAATATTTTTTAAACATAATACAGACTTACAAATTGTTCAACATTAACCCATGACCCCACCCCTAGCACGAAAATCCACCCCAAATCCAGAAGTCACAGTTTTTTGTTCCTAAAAACCCCACAGCACTGAACTTGATCCTCACTTCAAGCTGACTGCTAACGAGGCTCCTGACAGAGATCCCCGGGGAGGAACGAAGGGCGGTCGGGGCTGCGGCTCTGATCTACCCGGGCGGCACAGCTGCACCTCTGAGGTCAGGTCCATGTGAGTCAGCCCCCACGCCAGAATCCTGGAAGGGTGAGCTGGCAGCTTCCCCAGTCTTTTCCTCTCGAAGGCTGTCCGATAAGCACCTGGGAATTGACTTTTCTTGGAAAAAGGGTGCTGGTAAAGCTGTCAGGGCCAAGGCAATAGTGAGAAGTTCAGTTCTCTGCTCTTTGGATGAACTGTGTAAAACTTTTCTCTTAAAAGACACAATGTTAAAAATATTAAGAAAAAAATGTCTACAAAATCTGGAGGGCTGCCTTTTCCTCAATGGGTAAAGCTTGTGGGGTGGTGGGAAAAGAATCGAGGGCCCAGAATTGTAACTCTGCAGCAAAAAGATTAGATGGATGCCCTTCAAAACAGGTCACGTTTCCTAAGATGTCTTGCTGAAGTAGCAAGAGCGGAGGGTGACTGCATGAGCAAGAGCGGAGGGGCGCCAACTCCCGAGGGGGGTCCTACTGTGCGCCCCGCCCTACGCAAGACTGTCAGGTTTCAGGGCAGCCGCCTCAGCCCCCAGGGCATCAGGACTCAGCCTCTGAGCCAGAGCTGCTTTCCCGACTGACTTCGATCTGGAGAGATGGCAAGTTATCTAAGCGGCTCTTCTTTTGGCGAGACTGTTCCTTCTCCTTAATCAGAGCCCCCCATGCCCTCTGCAACTCCGAGTCATCTTCCTCTGTGCCCGGCGCCCTGTGATCCCCTTTCTTCAGGTTCTTTTCTTTGGTCTTGGGTGCAGATCCTAAGCGAGTCCATAAACTACCTGTGTGGGTGAGAAGGCATTTCAGCTCTGGCAGTCGATGCTGAGCAAGGGCACTGCAAGGCCTCACATGCAGGCAACACTGGGGGTGGGGGGTTCTGGGGCATTCCCTGGGGGTTCAGGGAGCAGTGCTGGGCAGGTCCTCCCAGTTCCCTGCCGGCAGACTGAGGGAACTGGATCTGCCTAGAGATCCTCCCAGCTCGGGGACACGCCCCACCCCCCACCCCCACACCAGACACATCAGAATGAGCTGGGAGCCTGTGTTCCCTCTGCCCCTGTCTGCTGAGACAACCTCTGTGTACAACTGCTTTCTGCTGGGAGTGGGCCATTCCCAGGCCACCCCTGCCTACAGCATGCTGCAAATTCATGGACCTGCTACGCTGTCAACTTCTGAGATTCTGCCCACCCTCCGTCTACTTTCTAAAACATTAGTATTTGACAATAGACAAATACATAGCAGTTCACAGGATAGCCACATGATAAGGCAATTAAAAGTTTTATTTATAAAGGTTATAACTTGTATGGAAAAATGACCATGATAAAATGCTATATGAAAAAAGTACGATATGTATACGGGCAAAGGTTGGAATAGCAGGAAACTAAAAAGTATTTGTGTTAAACACAAAGAATCAGGGGTGAGTCTCTTTCCTGCTTTCTACGTTTTCCACACTGTTACCATTATCATCACGATGATGATTATCATGGAAGAGGGAAGACTCATTTATTTTTGTCCTGTGCTGCTTCTGTCCTTGTATTAACAAAGCATTTCCATGCCGCACCCATGGTCTCTACTCTTACCCTGTTCCCTCCCCAGCAGTTCCCGCTGTTACCAACCTGACTTCTTCTCTCGAGTATCAGAGTAGAGGCCTTTAACATCCTGCCTGGGAACACCCAGCCTACTATGTACATCAGAAAAGGGCTCTCTCCGAACAACTGGATTACTACTGAAAGCCTTTTCTGGAGAATATGGTCTTTTTCCTAATCGCTGGCGTATATCTAGAAAAAGAAAAAAGCACTTCTGTGACCATGTGAGTATACTTGTCATCTGTACTGCCAACCTGAGATCTCTATAGGACCTGATGCCAAATCTCCCCAAGTGAGGACATGGGGCCCAGCACAACCAAGCTTCTAAGCCTTCCCTCTATACAGCCCAAGAAAATTCAAGTGAGAACCCACAGGGGCTCGCAGTGGGGGGAAACCTTGGCTGACTGCTCTAGAAAGGAATTTCTGAGGCAGAATTGTCTTTTTTTCTTTAAATAGTAGAATCAAGAGCAAATAATTAACAAACAGTGCAGCTAATGAGAAATACTGTAAGCTCCCTGAGGGCAGAAGCCCCACTCTTTGAACATATAAGAAGCTAGTCAATAAAGACTGTCACACTGAACAATAACGGTAATGAGACTGACAAAAAGCAAAGGATCAAGGGAAGCTGTCCCAAATCAAGTCTGCTTTTCCTCCAACCCCTCCGGAATCTGCCAATCCTCTGCAGCTTTCTCACAATAATGGGAACAACACAAACATTCATGAACAAGTCCCTGTGCTGGGCATTCTCCCACCTCGCTCTGCTGAGAACAGCGCCCCCATCTTCCAGCCCCTCAGGCCTGAGCCCCATGCCTTCTTTCCCTTTCCTCCCAGTGCTGAGTCTTCCTCCTTTACAAGGCTGGACATTTTCATCAGTTCCTCCACTGTCCCTGATCTAGTTCAGGACCTTGTTACTTACTTAACTCTATGGCACCCTACACTGCCACCAAGTTTTATCTAAGAGAGATGTAAGATCAGGTTACTTCCCACCTCAAAGAACTAGGTTTGCTGACTGAGATCCTGTTTCCTCTCCGAGGCCTCATTCCACTGCCATGTGCTCTGAGACGCCTCCCACAACAGGTGTTCCCCCAAAAGACCCACTCCCCTCTTTGCTCCCACAGCCCACTGCTCATAGTGCCTACCAGACCACTCACTCCATTCAGCTTCAGGCAGAATTACCTGAGCATGTGCCCTTATGCTGCTCCATCTGAGTCTATGATGAGCGGGCATCCCCTATGAAGACTTATGACACCCCCAGTGCCGAGCCCTGGCACACAGCGGGTATGGCCTACTGTGTGCATGTCTGCACATATAAACTAACCAGCTCAGATTCTTAACCATTTATACAATAATTCGACCTAATTTCTATTACCCTTATGTATACCAATGACATACAGAGTAAAATCACTGTTGGGACAAAAATATCAAAAGCTGGTATTGCAAAAATCTGATTAAATTTCATGCCCTCAAGTTCCAGTGCCTAACCCAAAATTTATAAGTGATGAATCAGGACAATTAATCTGGTCCCCAAATGGCAGGGTTTTATTCAAGAACCTCCCCTGTCCGCATCTGCTTTCTGGAACTCGGGACAGAGCCCAGAAACACAAGTGAACAACACCTGTTTTAGTGCTGCTGCCAGCTGGCCGTGGACGCGTGTGCTGACGTTTTTCATCTAACAAATGTCTGACGTCTGCAAATTTCTCGGCTGGTAATTTGTTACCAATTCGGTTTTTTATATTGCTTGTGGATAAAGTATCTGCCCTCATGGAGTTCCTTAAAAAAAGAGAGGCGGGGGTACAGTTAAGCAACTTGAACTGTGGGACAACACTCACACAACAATCTCACACACTTTGGAAAAAAACAATTTAAGAAACCCAATCTAATACGGCCAACATTCACTTAACAACACTATACACCAGTAGTTATTTGCTCACAAAAGTCACGACCGGCTTGCTAAAGAGGCCAGTTGGGGTGAGCAGCTCCCCGAGTCTTCCGGGGTGGTTTCCACACGCAGTATCTGAGAGCGATTGCAGAGCACATAACCGTGCCTGCCCTTCTCCTGGGACACAGGCCTAAGTAGAGGCCTGCGAAGGATTGAAGGCCTCTCCTTTCCCGGCTGTGAACTGGTTGCTGTCAAGATATAAGACAGCCTACAATCCCTTTCTTTAAAGGGAAGACCTCTCCCACTGTGTCAGGGCAAGGGCATTATTCTGGCAGCATCTGCCATTGGAAAGTTCTCTAAAAACTACGGATGTGAACAAAGCCATACAAATGAACCAGCTTACAAGTTTCTTCTCCTCTTTTCCCAAACACACCATCAGGAGCTCTTTTAAGAAAGCACCCCAGCCTCCAGCCCTCTGAGACATGCCTATGCTCTCTGCCCTCAGGAATCTGCTCAGCCCCACCAGTCACCAAAGAATGCATATTAAAACAGCTGTACTTCTTTGTCCACAAATACCAAAAATCACAGTGATAATACCTAAGGTTGGTGAATATCTAGGTAACAGGTGGTAATGTGAGTGGGTAAAATCTTATAGGAAGAAGTTTAGCCATACCACATTTTAAAGCATGTGCGTTGTTTTGCACAATAGCTGGAATGTACCTAGTTAGTGCAACAGTAAGAAAACAGAAGACTAGGGAATTCTCTGGTGGTCCAGTGGTTAAGACTCTATGCTTTCACTGCTGAGGGCCCAGGTTCAATCCCTGGTCAGGGAACTAGTGTCCTTCAAGCAGCAGGGTGTTGAAAAAAGAGCAAATGTCTACACTATATTAAATGGAAAAAGCGTATTTCAAAATAATATAAACAGTGTAACTTAATTTTTGTACAAATATATCTATAATTTCCCCATATGTTATATATACACATAAAGCTGACAAGAAAGTTATTCACCCAACTGCTAACAGTCACTCTCTTAGGGGAGGATGAGATTACAGGTGACTTCACCTTCTGTATCATTCATAGTTTTTATAACAAGGATCACTTCTTGTTCATTAAGAGGAAAAACCAGATGCTTTTACTCAAATTTTATAAAGGGCTGAAATTAGAACCGATAAAAGTGATTATAAAATTAAGAGGTACTAAGAAGAAGTTAGTAATTGGATTTCAATCAAATTAAAAGCTAGCAGTAATAAAAAGAAAAGAATATTTTTACCTGATATTTTTCAACTGAGATTCCACCTCATCAGCATACATGGTCATTTTCATGCTCTTCTTTGGTGAAGGAGTGGAAATCATCTTCAGCTCTAGATCATAGTCCATTTCATCAGAGTCCGAGCTGCTGGCACTGGACCGCCTGGACACGCTCCGCTCCCGGGTCTGCCTGCGGGCCGGGGGCTCTTCGTGGCACTCCACCACCACTCTGTCCTCAGCATCCATGTCCTGGTCCTCCTCCTCCTCTTCCTCCTCCTCTTCAATAGGCTCCTCAGGAACGTTCACCAGTCCTAAGGAATTTAACCAAAAATCACTATTAGTAAAAGCACCAATACTAACACCTGATTTTCTATTCTACAACAGTGACCTTTTTAGAAGATGAGATTCCCATCCTAAGAGTTTACTGGAGCACTGTCTCTAACAGTGCTGATCTGGTTACCATTCTGACCCCTACAATACATAAACACCTAGGTAAAGGATGGCCTAGCAGCCTGATGCAATTTTATCAAGTTATATAAAATACAGACCCTCATCATTATTCACAGATTCTAGATTTATCAATCTGCCAATTTTATTTGTAATTCCACAACCAACACCCATGGCACTTTTGTGGTCATTTGTGGACATGCACAGGAGCAGCAAAAAATTGAGACACCAGCCATCCAAGTTCCCAGTTGCAGGGAAACAAGCTTGTGTCCTGCCTTTATGTTGCAGCTCTCAAACACTGTAAACTGTGCTTTTTGCAGTCCATGAGTACTACTTTTTAACACCATTGTGATTTTTATTGATGATTTCCCTGTTACAAACAGCCTCTGAGCATAATTCCAAAGCTGTCTAGTGTTTCTAAACACAAGAAGGTTGCGATGTGCCTTATGGAGAAAATACATGTGTGAGACAAGCTTTGTTCGGGCGTGAGTTCCAGGGCTGCTGCCCTTGAGTTCAACATTAATAAATCAACATGTATTAAATAAGGTGTCCTTAATCAGAAACATATATCAAATTAAGGTTCTATATTGATCAGTTGACAAAAAGTGTGATTAAGGGTCTCTGAATGGTTTTCAATGATCACGGTGACTTTACAGAACATAACTGCCATGAATAATGAAATGTACTTTTAAAGATCATGGAAAAACGCTTATACATGGAATAAGCACAATATAAAATATATGTCCACAACAGTTACATTTATTGTGAAAAGAAACAAATAAGAAAAATGTAAAATGCAATCAGTTCTTATCTTTTTGCTTTTTAATTTCTTTGATATGAATACTAAGATTATATGATAAAGGTATCTTAAAGTACGTGAAATTGGAAAAGCTTAACTGTCTAACAGAAAAGTATGTGCATTAAGACGTAGATTTCAAATATCCAATTTTGGACATTCACATTAAATTAAAATGTATAGATTTCACCTCTCTCTGTCCCTACTACAAAGATAAAAGTGTATGCCTGTTATTCTGTGTTTGTACGCTGACTTGGCTGGTTCTACAAAGCATGTATATTTTCACAGATCGGTTTCAACATAAAAACAAATCTCTATAAAATATAATGAAAACAACTCTTTAAGAATAAGCACCAAAAGAAGGAAAGGGGGGAAGAAAGGGAGATTTGAAGGGTGGGAGGGGGAGACAGAAGAACAGAAAAAGAAGAAAAGAAAAAAAGACGGATGGAAAAAACAAAATGAAACCCACGTTGCATCCCACTTCACTGCGGCATTCACGTGCACAAGCCAATAAGCAGAAAGTACTAGACACAGCAGCTTATTTTCATCATCAGACGAAAGAAGAATAAAATCAACTCATATGACAAAATAATTAAAAATTTTTTTCATGCAGCTTTTGTTATTAACAGGAAAATTAGATTCCTTAGGAAAAGTTTTAATTTTTCCTACATTTTGCCTTTACTGTTAGAATAGCTTTTATAAAATCATTTGACCTCTTTGTATGGGCAATTTCAAATTAATTGTGACTTGACTTACTTTCCTATATGTTGGCAGAGGGTGAGGGCAAGGAAGAGAGGATGATAAAGTTTGGAACCTTAAAGGACTGTATTAAGGATAAAAATGTCATTTCGGGAGCCAAACATGTGTCTACCCAAGAGCTGAGCAGGCAACTACCGGAATGTCGGTGTTTATAGGACGTCAGGCCAACGTCGTCCCCAATCAGGGCTCTCTTCTTAATAACATCCCGCTGAATGCGACGGGAATGGTATCTCCGCTTCCTGCAACATCGCCAAAATAAGCACAGAATCAAAAACCAAGAGGAAGGGCCTCGACGTCCACTAGTTAATGTCAACTACACCCTGACGCGACGTTAGGTGCTGACACAGAGACATGTCGCATGAAACCGAAACTCAGCATTCTCACACCATTTACCACAGTTAAAAGCCTTGAGCTCTTTCTTCTTGTCTTCCTTCACGTCCATCCACACATGGTGTTGACAGTCCACTGCAGAATACCAACTAATGTAGCTCCCTGAAGGATTATGAAAAGCTTAGGTACTATATAAACTATTGTATTTAAGGTTTTGGACTCACCAAGAGTTACTAAGAATTCCTTTCATGCCTCCGTAATTTGGATTCCCATATTTCATGTAATACTGACTTCTCCTTGCTGCTCCAAGTTCCTTTTTGTCATCTAAAAATTAATTCCAACAGTTACCAAGGACTCCTGTGAGTGTGAAGGCAATGTTGAGTGGGTTTGAAAAAACAAAAAGAATGTTTTTCATAGCTGGGATCAGATCAGCACACTCTGCCTACAGAAGAGAAAGATGCACTATGACCACTCTGAGTCCTCCTAAAGCAGTGCAGTGTCGAGACGGTGGAGCAAAACTCAGAAACAATGAGGTTAAGCTGCTGTCGGGGAGCTACTTCAAAAAGAAAATACCAGCAACAATAACAACCACCACCACACAATTCCAAAGAAGCATAAGAGAGTGTAGGTTATCACCAGTGTTTAGGAATCAAAAAGGCTTTTAGAAGAGGTGGTACTTTCACTGCCCCGTGAAAGATGATATTCATTTCTGAATGACACACGCTGTAACATAGAATCAGGGTCCAAGAAACGGTTATACATAGGTCCATGTATTTGGTAAACCATGCACTCAAATAAGCAAAAGGAGAAAAGACCCCCCATTTATCAAGGTAAAATGCCAGTTAACAGGAAGAAAAGGTGGTCAGTGAACACACATATTTTCACAATATAAAGGCCTCCTGACAACTCCCTGGGCACGCACTCACTACAAAAGATGAATACCGATGAGAATGTACCCAGCTCTACAGGTAAACCCAGTGGCATAAACCAGAATGTGCACCCTACAAAAAACACGCCCACCAGCTCCTCAGAGAAATAGCTGACTGCAGGTATGGGGCTAGGAAAGTACAAGTTGAGACTGGCAAACCAAGATGGTCCCTGGTGCCATAATAGCAAGAAAGTACCCAAAGAATCATGCAGGCATGTCAAAAGAACACAGTGTGAAGAGGCTCTACTGATCAGATCCAAAATAACTTGTGAATCAAAATAATGACAGAACAGATGATAGCCCATTGAATAAAACTCCACGAATCTAAACTAATATAAACAAGTAAATGCATTTTTAAAAAAACAGGTAAATATATCAATAAATGGGTAAAAAGGGAAAGCTCTTCCTTACAGTTAAGTGCCAACTAGTAAATCAGAGAGTTAAAAAGTCATCAATGGATCTAAAGCTACTGTATGGCAAACTGATGAGGAACAGGCTATTTACATAGCCTCAAAGCATCTCTCCACAAAACTGCAAACTATAAATGGAAAAAGAATAACTTTCCAGTGAGAAACCTGATGATTGTTACCTTAGCCAGGAGATAATGGCTGACATCCCCGGAAGGGGACAATAAGTACAGTGTGCCTCCCGATTATGACACTGAAAATGACACAACTTCTGTGGTATGAACGCACAGCTTGAACTTAATTAGGAGGAGACAGCAAACAAACCCAAACCAAGAGGCAGCTTACAAAATAACGAGCCTGTTCTCTTTAAAAATGTCTCAGTCAAGGAAAACAAAGCAAAGGAGGAGCTCCACATTCAGGGATACTGAGGGAACACGGCAGACTTAAACGCCCGGTCCTGCAGTGGATCCTAGTTTAGCAGGTAAGTGGTATAAAGAATAACCCAAATTTACTTGACAATCATCATCGTCACTGTCGTCATCATCATCAAAGACTGCCAACATGCTGCACTCAATGTGTGCCAGGCAGTTTTAATATACACAGCAGGGGCACTGGTAAAATCTGAACACAGACTGTGAATTGGATAATAGAATGGCACTAATGTTAAATTTCCTGATTTTGACGACTGTGTATAAAACAAAGTCCTTGTTCTTCAGAAATACTTACTAAAGTATTCAGGGGTGAAGGGCTGTCATTTCCAATTAACTCTCAATTGACTCAAAACCACTCCCCCCATATTATTAATGCATATCAAAATCACTGTGCATAAAAGGCCTTATAAATTATTAATAGGCTTTTAATTTAATTCTTCTGAGAATTAGAGCTGAATGGTGCTATTAGCAGCGTCTAGGAAGACACTGCCGTGATACATGAAATTTTTAAAAATTTTCATAGTTCAAAAGATAAATTAGCTGAAAAGCATATGGGGCAAACCAGCTTTAACAGAAAATAACTTATGTTAGCCAGATATCACAAAAGTATACAAATAGCTATTATCCACTTTCAGTGTCTGAAATTCCAATTCAGGCAGCAAGTCATCGATTTTGTTAAGTGCAGAATATTACAGTTTTAAGGATCTTTGAGATTACCTGGTCTAAGTTCCAATTCAAAAGAGAAGGCGTCACTTAATAAAAATCACTTCAATTAAAAATAAAAGTCAGGGGCTTCCCTGGTAGCTCAGTGGTAAAGAATCCGCCTGTCAACGCAGAAGATATGGTTTCGATTCCTGATACAGGAAGATCCCACGTGCCAAGGAACAGCTGAGCCCCTGCA